>NC_066516.1:400596-518096 GCF_024679095.1 Eriocheir sinensis
TATATATATATATATATATATATATATATATATATATATATATATATATATATATAACTCAGACTCAAACAATGTCGGTATACCTTCGCCAAAGTACCTTCCTTCAGACTCGTTCCTATCTCTAGTAATCGTCCTTCTCTGTTAAGGCACTTGAATTTACCCTTAAACTGTCCCAGAAATATTTTTTCCCCCGAAAAGTTTGTTGTTCCAATTTGTGAAAAGCATTGGGTTTTTCAAACTTGGTTTTGAAAAAAAATATCAACGTTTAGCATAGAATACTCATTTGTATTCTTGAAACAGTACTAAATCCATGTAGTACGAAACAAACGTCTCTTGAAATTTTAACTGCGTCCCTCAAACTCTTTCTCTGTCCCCGTGGAAAGCCTTCCTCTATCCCCGAAAATGTGTCTTCCCGAAATCTTGGTTCTCTTCACTTGAAAAATGTGCCACCCATGCAGGGACTTGTCTCTGAAAATTAAGATTCTTCCACACAAATTTGCTCCCTCTTACTGTCGAAACCGAGATTTAGTGGCTACAACCGTGCCTCTATCTCTCACATATGTATCTTGCATCGGAAAGTCAAACTATATATATAGCTTTTTGTATACCTACGTGCTAATTCCCTCCACGACCTCTGAAGCTCCCCCTTTGAAAAGTCTCCACTTCTCCCCTATTGCCACCCATTGCAGGGAAAAGTGAGGAACTGAGGGGGACAACCGTTTCCTTTTTTCAATCATCGTGTCTGTGTGTGTGTGTGTGTGTGTGTGTGTGTGTGTGTGTGTGTGTGTGTGTGTGTGTGTGTGTGTGTGTGTTAGAGTTGATTGTGTGTCAGGACCATTGTGTTAAAGGGAAGGATTGATGTGGTGGTGATTGGGGTTGTGGCGGCGGGAATGAGACTGTTATTGGTGGTTGTGGTGTGGGTGGGGGTGACGAACTGGGGGAGAGTGGGCAGAGAGAATGAAACTGTGGAAAAGAAAGGGGGCAAGGAAGAGGAGGAGAAGGAGATGCTATTTGCTTGAAGTTTCAGAAAGACTAGATCACATAGGTAAATGAGGAGTAGAAGTAAAGTGGGTGAGAGAGAGAGAGAGAGAGAGAGAGAGAGAGAGAGAGAGAGAGAGAGAGAGAGTAATGTGGAGGGAATTAGAATCAGTTAGACGAAGTTGTTGAGTGAAAATAAGTGTGAAGTCAACAAAATGAGATGGAAAGGTAGATGATGGATGTGGATGCGAAAAGGAACTGAAATGTGAAGTAGAGGGAAGAAATTGTGCTCATAAAAAGAAGTTAAAGATTGTGGAGTGGGAGAAGGTATGTATAGTTTAAGGAGAAGGAGGAGGGGCGTGGTCGTAAAGAGAAGTCGAAATGAGAGAGAGAAGGAAGAAAAAAGAGAAAGTAGAATGGGGAAGATGTGGGTAATTGAAAAGGAAGTAGGAAGGTGAAGGAGTTAGGATGGAGGATTAGGAAGTAGGGGCATAGTTGTAAAGAGTAGAAAGGAGAGATAGAGGGTGACGGCATGATAGGGAAGGTGTGAATGAGCGGAGGAGGAGGAATGTGGAGGATGAAAGATGTGGGGGGAACAAAAAATGGAAGTGTAACGGAAGAAAAAGGAAAAGAGAGGGAGGGGGTGCTGAGGAAGTTATGGATATAGAGAATGTGTAGAGTGGAGTGGAGCAGGAAGGAGGATTTAGGTGGAAAGGGAAAGTCATGAAGAGGAGGAACAAATGGAGGGGGAGATGAGACTAAGTAAAAAATAATTGAAAAACAGGACTTAAGGAAGAGAGGTGGAGAAGTGGTGCATCTATGGGAGCTGTCGGGAGTAAAGTGGAGTTATGGAAGAGAGGTGGAGAGATGGTGTGTCTGGGAGAGGTGTCGGGAGTAAAGAAACAGGTGGTGATGGTGGTGAGGGTGGCAGGTGACGGTGGGTACAGAGGAAGAGGGCGGAGGCTGGGGTTAGGGACCTTGTGTTGGTGGGACGAATTGCTTAATGACATAAAATCGCAGGTTAATTCAGTTCATAACGCGTGTCACATGGAAATGTGAAGGGAGGGAGGGAGGCTGGCGAGGGAGGTGAAGGTTGGGAGGAAAGGAGAAGAGAAAGAGGCCGGAAGTGACGTCAAGAAAATGAGTAGTTACAGGGAAAACAACTGGGTAGAGGTGAGGCTTTGTTAAGAGTGAAATTTATGTGTTTCGTCTTTCATCCTATTCATTTTAACAATTTTGTTAGGTACTGGCGTTATTACATTTATTATTATTATTATTATTATTATTATTATTATTGTTATTTTTATTTCTGCTACTACTACTACTACTACTACTATTACTGCTTCTGCTGTTGCTGCTGTTGCTGCTGTCTACTACAACTGGTGCTATTGCTTAGCATTAACTACTTTTGTTAACACACACACACACACACACACACACACACACACACACACACTTTTCCTAAACCTGTTTAGGAAGTAAGGAAAGAATAGGTAGGGGGAAGAAGGAAAAGGAGGCAGGGGAGGAGGAGGAGGGATTATTAGAGATCACAGTTCTCAAAAGTTTTCCTGTAAGTGCTTATGAAATTATGTGATGGTTTTCATTTTTCCTCACAACATTCCTCCCGCCATCTCTTCATCATATTCCTCCTCCTTAACTCTTCCCTCTTCTTAACCCTTTCCTCTCCGTTTTCATAATTCACCCTTTCTCTTTTATTTTACTTCTCTTTAACTAACTACCTGTCTCATATCTTCGTTGTTTTTCTTCTCTCCTTCATTTATTTTCTCCGCTCTGTAACTTTCTCTCCTGTCTTCATTTTCATTTTTTCCGCTCCTTTTGCTCTCTCCATCCCTCACTTTCCTTTGCCCTCATCATTTGCATGCTTTTCTGCTGTGTTCTCTCTCACTTTCCCGTCCACCGTAGATCCTTTCCTCCACTCATTACTATTCCTCCCTCTCCCCTCTTCCCGTCTTGCCCTCCATTTTCCTTGCTTACCCACTTTTCTTCATGCACCCAACGCCTCCCAAGGGCTTCTCGTATTATTTCAATCTTTCTCTATTTTCTCCATTCCTTCTTCATTTTTCTCCTCTTCCCCTCCCCGCCATCTCCATCGTAAACATTTCTTCATACAAATCCATGTTTATCAAATTATTCGGAGGTGTATTTTGTTTTCCCTCCGTTGCCTTCCTCCCTCCGACCTATCCTTCCTCACTATCCCTCCCTCCCTTCTTCGTAATATCTCTCCCTCCCATCATAAATTTTCCTTTATAAGTATTTATCAAATTATACGAAGATATGCCTTTGTTCCTCCACTCAATTGATCATCTCCTTCCCCTCCTCCTCCGACCTCTCCCCTTCCCCTTTGCCTATCCCTCCTCCCGTTCTCTCCCTCCACTCTTTCCTCCCTCCCTCGTACCCTTCTCTCCTTTCGCTTGATGGAGGGAAACGAAACAGCTCCGACCCGGATTGAGATTGATAGTTATGGTACCTGGAAAGAGAGAGAGAGAGAGAGAGAGAGAGAGAGAGAGAGAGAGAGAGAGAGATCAATTATAATTATCTATCTGTGAGTGGAACGGATCTGCCACCTGTTTCCATCACTCATACACTGCTTGTCCCTCTTGACGTCCCTATCACCTGTACTCTCTCTCTCTCTCTCTCTCTCTCTCTCTCTCTCTCTCTCTCTCTCTCTCTCTCTCTCTCTCTCTCTCTCTCTCTCTCTCTCTCTCCCCCCCAAGGTTGGCGTGAGTGTCAGGTCCCGCTGTGTATCGAGGCGCTGGAATAGTTATGGTACCTGGAGAGAGAGAGAGCGAGAGAGAGAGTGAGAGAGAGAGAGAGAGAGAGAGATCAATTATAATTATCTATCTGTGAGTGGAACAGATCTGCCACCTGTTTCCATCACTCATACACTGCTTGTCCCTCTTGAGGGAGGGAGAGTGGGAGGAAGGGGGTTGATGAAAGAGAGAGTGAATTGGGAAGAACAGTTTCATCCTCTCTCTTTCTCTCTCTCTCTCTCTCTCTCTCTCTCTCTCTCTCTCTCTCTCTCTCTCTCTTTCTCTCTCTCTCTCTGAGAAGCACCGTTATTGGTTGCGTTATTGGTAATAATTATAAGTGTAATAAGGATAATAATCTTTGTAATATTAAAAATTTTAATAATTAGAATACATTTGAAAAGTACGGGTATTTTTTAAATGAATATATTCATTGTTATTTTAGTATTACAAAGGTCATATAATACACACACACACACACACACACACACACACACACACACACACACACACACACTTATACAGTTATGTATACAAGATGTTAAGGGGACTTTTTTCAGACGTATTGTTACTAAATGCACCTGTCTGTCTGTGTCTGCGCGCGCGCGCCTGTGTGTGTGTGTGTGTGTGTGTGTGTGTGTGTGTGTGTGTGTGTGTGTGTGTATGAGAGATTCATGACAAATTTTTTGCTTAGGTGTATTATATCAGTTTTATGAGCACGTGATTTATTTTATACAATAATTATATCGAATTAAACACACGGAGGAAAGCAAGTCATTTTCCTATTTTTTTGTAGTCTGTGTGTGTGTGTGTGTGTGTGTGTGTGTGTGTGTGTGTGTGTGTGTGTGTGTGTGTGTGTGTGTGTGTGTGTGTTTATCTGCGCGTCGATATGTATCTATTATTCCTTATCTGTGTATCTAGCGATCAAGTATCAGTACACGAGAGAGAGAGAGAGAGAGAGAGAGAGAGAGAGGGGGGGGGGGGGATACGTGTTTATATTTTGCATGTTGTTAGTAGTTATCGATTAGTCGTCGAGCTGTAGCCTGAGCGCGGCCAGCCGTGTAAAAGAGACGCGACTGTGACGCGCTGGGGATGGGACTCGTGGTGGTTGAGGGCCTCAGGAGGGAGGGGGGGGGGGTATCTCGGAGTCTTCTGATTTTTTTCCAAAGTTTTGTCCCTTTGTCCAAATAGGGACCTTTAAACCTCCTTGGTAGGGACATTAATGTGGAGGGGTAGGGGGGAGTGCGTCCTCCTGTATAGACATTTTCAGTAAAAAAAAACTCGCTCTGTGTTCATAGGGAAGCCACTTGGAACGAAACAGTCAACCTATGAACCAATCAAGCCAAGCCAAGCGGACTGGCTGGCTGGCAGAGTATGAAGCCTCAAGGTGGTTGTGACTGGTGGCGAGGGGCAGTTTTGAAGGGGGTCAAGGGGAGCCCAGGGGGAGTGGGTGTGCGCGAAACTGTGGAGAATCATTGTCTGGCCTCCGTTTTCTTAAACTTCTAAAATTTCGTTTCGTAGGTCAACACACCACTGTGGTGTGATAGCACCCAAAAGTTATGTTTCGATTTCTTAAACACTCGCAAACCCAGTAGTGTGTTGTTAGCTAGACATCCACACTCGTGACCTAGCATACCACAGAATTGCGGACGATTCGCAAAGGTTGGTAGCTCCCGCCCTTGTCGGTTGGCTGGCCTGTGTATCAGCTGATGTAGTATAGCGCCGCATTCTTTGAAAATGGCTCCAAGAGACAAGACCTCACCGCTTTCTTATTCACATAAACTGTTTCTAGTAAACCAAATAAGAGCCCGGTCGTCCACAGGAAGCCATCGGACTACAGTGCTGTTTTGGCACGCAAAACAGCATGGGAGAGGATCACCGAGAACTTCAATGTGAACTTCTCGGTGTCGGAAGGCAAAACCCGGCCAGCAACAGCTCAAGAGGAATTGGGAGTACTTAAAGAATGGACTTCCAAAATTTCCATAAAGAAATCCTTAAAAGACTTCTACGATCTTTTTCCCTAGGAGGTTGTGATGTGGGGGGCTGTCGAAAATTACGCAGCACGGTACGGATTTGGGCGGGGGTGGTGGGGGGGTGACACGCCCGACACTCGTCAACAGACCGGCTGCTAGGTTATGTTATAATAGATTACAAGTCCCCAGGGTTGTGTTGGAGGGTAGGGGTAGGGGGGGTGGCTGGAGTGGCGGAAGGGGAGGCGGACTTCTTGTAAAGAATTACCTAGTAGAATATCAATTATAACACCTTTGCTGGCGGCTTGTGTGTGGCGAGACACTGCCTTAATTATATCCCAGCTGGGCAGTGGTGTTGACAAGCAACCTAAGTCATACAAGCCCTAGCTGCTGCTTGCAAGCTGCTGATAGCAGGGGGTCGCGTGAGTTTGAAGCTTTTGGTAAAGGGGTCGCAAGTGCTAAATAATTGGGAATCACTGCGCTATATAATGAGGTAGGGGTAGGAATGTGTACCTGCGTGGGGCGAGAAGCTGAAATACCGCCGGCCTTTCAGTGGTTTCAGTATTTAACCGTGCAACAACACGCATGTATAACCCTTTATTCGAACATTCCCTCTATAATGCTTCGTATTTTCACTATATTACATATACTTATATATCATATGTACCATTATAACGAAGAATTTATCAACTTCTTGTCCAACTCAGATGTTTGTTTTGAGTGTGGCACCCTCAATACACGCGCGACCACGCGTTGTTTTAAAATCTTGTACTTGTTGTGATTACAGAGTTACTGATTGAAAAAGAGAAGTGAAATAATAACAGAATTAGAATAATAGCGTATTTATTTATTATTCATAAGTGTTTTTAATATAATGAATACATTTCTTACATTTCGTTTCTCTTTCGGGTGGGTATGGTTGCCCCATGTTGTGTGGTAGTTCAACACACGAATGTTCCAGTAATGTAGGATCCTAGCCATACACAAAACGGCGTCAGATGCGTTTATGAATTCCATTTGTGGGTGTCTAGCTAACTAACATTGTGGTATACTAGGTTTACACTGTTTAAGAAAACGGCCGTGGGAGAGGGGATGTTGGTGTGCAGGGTCGTCACATGAGTCGTGTGGGTGTTGGTGTGTATCCGAGGATTTAATGCGGATGATAATGACTTGGCTGGAGCGGCCTCGTTCCAGAGGTTACCGAAGGTCGCTCGCTCTGTCCAAACTCTTGAAAAACGCTCATGAAGCCGGTGCCCGTACCAGAGGCGTTGGTGTCGTCGATACTTGCATTGGACACATACGGTAATCGGGGCGTCGTCGGGGAGGGCATGTGGTCGTGCGAGTCGTGTCGTCTGGGCGGGTAAGCAAATGGATCACCATTCAAGCAACGAGCGTCCTCAAGACTTGGCCTCATTGAAACGGACAGTCCGGCGAGGCTTGTAAAGGTCAATAACAGAGTTGTAGACAGCCGTATGTTGGGATCTTTGTTGGTGGCGATTGCGCCATCCACGGGTTAGAGGAAAAGAACTGAGTCAACAGAAGAAGGGGTGGAACGTCGCCCCTCAAGATAGTGACGGAAGTGATATAAGTGGCCGAGAGAGAAGTGAGATAGGATATAGCGGCCCCATATGATGATGGCCAGGAGCTGACTGCCAACCGTCTTTGTTCCATCTTGACATCAAAGACTCATGAGTCCCGAGATTATGTTTGAGCAGTTGTCAAGCGCTGCCTGGTGTGTGCTACTACTATTCTTCATAGGCGCACCTAACCACCAAATGTGGGGTACAAACTTGGCGGAGGGACTGTTTTTGTGCCTAGAGCGGGGGTAGTGGGCTGAAGAGTAGCCTATCCGGATTTTTTGTTTTTATTTATAAATGATCCACGAAACATCCTGGAATCAAATCAAAGTATGTGCTTATCTTTGTATTCATTCATACACATACTGGTAATATTTCTATTCACTTAACTGAGTGAAATTCTATTGTGATAAAGTCACAAATTCGTGTCACTAGTAAAATTGAATATAGTAATGTAAATCATGCCTCCATGAAATAGATAAATATGAAAGCTCACGAAGTCACAATAAGTGACATCACCTGCTTTGTGCAGTGAATATATGCTTATTTAAGGTATCTGATACCGCAAAATGGCGTGCGCTGCTGCCCAGGGCCACAGTTGTCGTATAAAATATGAACGTATTTTCATATTATTAATCTGTTATTTATTCAGTGTTCTGTTCAAGGAAAAAAATACTCATAATTTTAGTTAGTTTTTGGTTATGAGGATTCTTTACGAAATACAATTATAATACTACCGCCTACAAGTTAGGAAACGTACTGAATCCTGGATCGGCTATGGTGATGTTAGGTGCGCCTGTTATGTTGATATTGATTTTGGTAACCTCTAAAAATAATTTGTAGTAGTAATCTTTGTTAACTTGTACACTTTACAAAGCTATTGGCTTGAGTACCAGCTCTTTACAGTGATCATTCAGGCGATTCGATTTACGAACAAAGGGCGATGAAGCGCCCGGAGATTACTGGGACTAGAATCCTTGATATATATATATATATATATATATATATATATATATATATATATATATATATATATATATATATATATATATATATATATATATATATATATATATATATATTGGTGGCAATGTGTATAAGGCTACTGGGTGCCATCTTTGGCGCATAGAACACCGCAGTAACTTTGAACTGAGGTGTTACGAAGATAATTTTTCCTATTTTGGAAGTAAATATGGTTACTATTTAATGTAGTAATCCCTTGCTGCTTAGCCTTCGACGGTAGTAACAGGCTGGAGAGGGGATACAGAACATGTAAATAAATATCCTGAAAGCCCACAGAGAAGACAGGATTGTGCGAAGTCAGTTGCCTTAGGTGGAAACAATCCAGATGGCCAGGTTTATGACCTATAATATTGTGTGTCGGTGTCATAACCACCCTCTCTATACTATATGTGGAAATCACTGTCTGAACGAGAAAGTTGCAACGTTCACCTCATGTTCATCAGAGGCTCAAACACCATTGTTGATAAGGAAATCTGTCGCTCATATTGCAATATCATTAAATGTGATCTCTCCCACAAGATTCTTGGTGTTATGATGCTCACAGTGGATATTTTATTGCCTAATTAAGAATTAGACCACAGCCTCACAGACTGAATGTGTTGCAAGAGTCCCATTAAGAATAGGTAACTTCTAGCGCCCCATAGGTCTTGGTAGCACTCCAAAGTTACATCCTACTCACGCTAATAGTTGAAACTATTTTTAGATTTTAATTTGTTAAGCACCCCACTGAAAACCGTTTCTTTAAAAAGAATACCCATTTCTGAGATTTGAGCAATGTTACTATTTAAGCGGCGATAGAACACTGTTTGCTCATGTGAGCTGTCACCAGCTAGAGACTCCTTTAGGTCTATCTTTATTTAATATCCAAGTGTGTAAGGTTGCACGTTCTTCATTTCCATGGAATTCCAATGTCATTATATATGGTGAAGACATTTTTCCACAATGTAATGTTTTCTAATCCCTTACTTTGACCCTGAAATAATTTGAAACATATTGAAATGGCCTTAGTATTTTGTTGTATTATTTTTTCAACAATAAGCATTTCAATTCAATTAAAGTCACTGTTATTGAAATATAATTATTATCTTCACAATACCCTGGAATCGCATAATACAGTTTCTGCAATAGGTACTTCCTCGTGTTCACTGCTACTCGGCTAACCATATGACTAATCATTTCGTCACTTTCTTACGGCACATTCCAGTGGATGGTGACCAAATTATGTCAAAGTTTATAGGGGTGGCGACACTTGGTGTAGACACAAACTATCATTCAACTTCCCAGAGGCCACTGGCTTAGCTGACTGTTAAGGGAAGGAGTGCATGTCTGACACAAGTGTGCTCTGCTTCAGTAAGAAGGTAAAGTTGGGGGTGTACGCTATAACTGTGCGTAGCTTCGGTGCTTATTTCCGTCGCATGTGCTCTTGAGCCTGGGGGATGTAAGAGCCCGGGAGATAGGACCAGTGTAACATTACCCTCCCCAGGTTTCACCAGCTTCCCATTTATCGACGAGCCCGAAAGAGAGGATGAACAACTGAGTAAATTGCACGCCGACTGCCCAGACCGGTATTCGAGCCTGGCCCGTGTGTTCGTGGTTAGGCACGCTAACCACTGCGCCATGAAGACGAAGTTTCAGTGGACCACCTGTATTGCTGTTAAACTGAAATACAGAATAGAGTGTGTAAGAGTGTTTGAAAAACACGGCGAAAGATGGGCCAAAGATGGCATCCAAATCTTAGATTCTCACCACTCTTAAGGGACTCCAGCAAGGACGTGTGGTATGAGTCACCTGTGTAGCGAGGCTCAACACGTCTCAAACACTGCCGAGGTGTTCCCAGACCTGTGATGGGAGCCAGGGAACTTAGCCAAGCATCGGCAGGCATCCCGGGTATGCCTTGTGGTATGCTTCCAAGGCATACCGGTAGTAACATATCGGCTCATCCTCTCTGTGTGTGTGTGTGTGTGTGTGTGTGTGTGTGTGTGTGTGTGTTTGAAGTCAGTCAGGGTTGGAGTTTTGTCATTATTCATAAGGGTTCAGTCCCTCCCTGCGGCCTGTCGGGCAATCCACGCTCATGCATTCATTATTCACCGCCGAAATAGAATACTTGACATTTCCACTCCCTTTGTGGCTAACTGTTGCACCCAAGTTAATTTTGTATTGTCACTTTGTAACTTGCCTCCCTGCCCCGTCCCGGCCCGTTTTAGTTTTTGTACAAACTTTACATCGCACCAACTCTTTTTGTCTTAAATGTTTGAGGTTTCCGTTATGCCCCGCCTCTTCCCACCCCAGCCGTGTTACCCTTTAAACTCTCTTGTGTTGCCTGCCTCGCCCTGCCCTTCCTGCTCATTTCTTTTGCTCTATCTCACGCCGCCCTGCCCCACTTTGTCCAGTGTTACCTGGCTCTCCCCGTCTCGTGCTGTCTGTCCTGTGTTTGCATCTTGCCACGCCCCTTCACACGTTACCAGTTGTTCAACTTCCACCCGCCCCGCCCTCTGCCTTGCACCATGTAACTAGCCCGAACTCGCCCCATTACACGTTACTTCTTAAATATTTGTTCATCTCCATCATGGTGCCCCGCCTCGCTCCGCCCTATCTTGTTAAATGTTACTTACTTGATGTTTGTTATTCTTTCCTTCGCCTCGGCCTTCCCCGCCCCGTTACACGTTGTTCTGTATTTCTTGTTCTCATCCCCCCCCCCCCCTCATTATACGCTACGTGTTCCATATATGCTGCTCACCTTCCTTTCTCCCCCGCCTCGCCCCGTCTGGCCTAGTGATTCCTCCCTCGTCCCGTCCTGTTTTACTCGTCCAATGCTTACATCGCCCTTTCCCCGTGCAGCCTGCGGTGAGGTGATTGACTCACTCGCCTTTCAAGCGCTCAAACTCGAGCTGCTTAGGGAATTGTTGACCAAGTCTCGCATTAATCTTCTTAACTGCTTTGCCTTCGTCTGTATAACAGCAAACGATACTGGACACCATAAAGACGGAAATGTTGGTCAAGATCTGGAGGAAAAGCCAAACTCGTGACGCATGGAAGAATCAGACGCACCTGTAGTGACGAACCTGCCCTGGTCGGTCATATTATGAACGCTGCAATAGAGGATGAACGAAGACCAGAGAGGATGGACTCTACTAATTGTATAAAGGGCCTACGTTTCAAACAGTTTGCATGCTTTGAGGTGTGGTCTATTTTCTTGGATGACTTGTACGCCTCCCTTTTCCATCGCACAAACCCTGCCCTCCGCCGCAACAAGCTTGTCTTCACTGTTTTTCCTCCGTGTGGAGATTTAGACTTGCAACAGACACAATAAAGGCTGCACTTTGTTGCTGTTTCCTCCCTCTTCTCCCTCGTATCCTGTGCCCTGCCCCTGTGCCGTGTTCCTTCAGTGTCCTGTCTTATCCCGTATCCTCTGCCCTGTCCCACCCCGTAATCCATGACCCGTTCAGCTCCGTATTTCGTTTCTTACCTGCCATTTGTTCCGTGCTCCGATCCGCAAGGGCTCCTTGTCCTGTGCCCAGCACTGTCCCACCGTGTTTCGAGCCTTGTCTCGCCCCTCCCGTGTTCCCTTACCCACCTGCACCGTTACTATCCCCATTCAGTGTATCCTGAATTCATCTTTCCGTTTGATATCATCCTACGTCATTCGTACTTTCTCTTTTTGCTTCACCTCGTCTTTCCTCTACACCCGACCTCTCTGTGTTACCTGTTCAGTTCCTTTGTAGCTCCTGCCCCGCCCCGTCTCGCTCCGTCCCCTCACCTGCTGCTGCGCGGAGCCTCTGAACTCTGGCTTCATTTAGATAAGAGTATTTTTAAGATGAAACGAAACGAGTCTCAGGAAATTAAGAGCGACCAGGAGTGTGGGATTACCCTGGTGAGGAGAAAGGGAGGGGAGGGGCACGGGAGGAGGAAGAAGTAGAAGAGGAAGAGGAGGAGGGGAAAGATGAAGGCATTGGCTGAAGAGGAAGCGAGAATGGCGAGTGGAGGCCTAGAAAAAAGAATGGGCTGGCAGTGGGAGAAGAGGAGAAAAATAGGAGCGGAGGGAAGGAAGGAAGGGATCTAGAAGACAAGAGGTGCTTGGGGAGGGAGTAAGGTGAGAGAGCTTAAATGAGAAACAAGAGGAGGAGAAAAGTAGGGGGGAGGGAGCGTTGAAGAAATAGCTAGAGAGGCAGGAATAGACTGAAAAATGAGAAAAAGTTGATGTAAGAGAAGAAAAGAAGCTGCAGAAAAAAATAAAAGGCTTAGAGAAGCACTGAAAGGTGGAGAGAGGGAGATGGAAGAGAGAAAGGAGTTGTGGAAGTCGAGCTGGAGGAGAGGAGAGAGGAGGAGGAAGGAAGGAAGGGGGCTGGCGGGATGGATGGAAAGAGTTTGGGAGTGAACAGAGATTGGAAAGGATGAGGCGCACCGGGTGAGAGGGAGAGAGGGAGGGTGAGAGTGGCTCTGGACGGAAAATATATTAAATTGGCTGAGAAAGGGATGTTGGGTAAAAGTTCTGGCTTGTGGAAAGTGAGATCAAGATGTGACACTTGTTTTTCTTTTAGACTTCGTCTTCTGCTGGGATCACACATCTGCGATTTTGCTTCTGCGACTTACTGCGATACCGAAAATGTGAAAAAAAGTGGTGAAATCGCAATCTACTACGCTCTCGCTGCAACATTCGTAACAGGAATCGCAGAGAGTCTTTCCGAAGCGTAGCAGTGTCACCACGTATCGCGGGTGATCGCGCGATGCGGCCACCGCTGCGATTTGTTTTGGAATGTTAAAAAAACAGATCGCAACTGCCTCTGCGATTCTCATACCGCTCGACTCATCGCAGCGTGATTGCGGTGTGAGCGCAGTGTAAGCGCAGCACACTGCGACTCGGCAACGATATCGTTGCAATGATTGCAGTGGCTTGCGATAAATCGTTGGCGAATCTAGCAACTTTCTCATCGCGAGATGTGACAACTAGCTATCGCAGCGGCGTCTCCTATAAATAAGTTGGGCGAGATGGAACGCTAGAGACACGCCAGTCCTCATCGACAGACCGACTCGGTCGGCTAGATTTCGATCGCCGATAGAGTCGGTCTGTCGGCATCCTGCTACGGGCCTCCAATAAGCTTAGCCCGTGCTCCCCCGCGCAGGGAGGGAGCATTTTTGCATTCTTAACGTGCCGTCTTAGGACAAGGGCCCGTTTGCCCTAGTGATACTAGGGGATAAATCTTTGAGGAGGAGGAGGATGGAACGCCAGCACTCCTCGGGCGAGCAGTTGGGGGGTCCTTCTGCGGCGGCGTGGTTGACCCGCCTGGTTATCCTCGCTTTGGGCCCCCTCGCAGCAGTCAAGTCGACCGGTCGGCTGCTCGCCTGTGCACCGCTACGGGTGTCTACTGGGCGCCTGCCCGGAGAGCCCGTGCCTCCGACGGTGCTCGCCGGCTGTTACCCGTGTCTGTGGCGGCGGCGGAGGCGTCCCTACACCCGCCGGGACTTGAATTGCCCGCCCCCCCTTACAGGGCCGCCTTTTGGCCAAAGGCCCTGTCCCCCTATAATGGGGGTAAATCTTAAGAAGAAGAAGAAGAAGAAGACGCCGTGCTCGAGTGGAACGCCAGCACTCCGTGGTCGAGCAGCCGGGTGGCCCTTCTGCGGCGGCGAGGTTGACCCGCGTGGTCATCCTCGCTTTGGGCCCCCCCGTTGCAGTCAAGTCGACTGGTCGGCTGCTCGCCCGTGTACCGCTACGGGCTGCTTCTGGGCGCCTGCCCGGGGGGCCCGTGCCTCAGTTGCTGCTCGCCGGCTGTTACCCGTGGCTGTGGCGGCGGCGGAGGCGTCCCTACACCCGCCGGGACTTGAATTACCCCCCCCCCCCCCCTTACAGGGTCGCCTTTGAGCAAAGGCCCTGTCCCCCTATTAAGGGGGAAAATCTTTAATGAATGAATGACGCCGTGCTGCTGCCTGCGGAGGCGTCCCCTACACCCGCACCGAGACTTGAATCGCCTCGACACTCTCTAATACCGGGCTTCCGTACGGCCAAAGGCCCGGTTCCCCTTACATGGAGATAAATCTTAGACTGACTGACTGACGCTCCCTCAGTGACACGCCAATCCTTCTCGGGTGAGCAACTCGGCCCGCCCTTCCGCAGCGGTTAAGTAGACTGCCTATAATAATATTTTTTATAGTTGCTCACCCGGGTCCTGCTACGGGCTGCCAAGCGCTCCCGTGTCTCTGCTGTGCTGCTGCCTGCGAAGGCGTCCCCTGCACCCGCACCGAGACGTGAATCGCCTCGACACTCCCCTACCGGTCCGCCGTACGGTCGAAGGCCCGGTTCCCCTTACATGGGGATAAATCTTTTGAATGAATGGCGCTCCCTCGCTTGGTTTCCACACTGCCGTGCTCTGGTGACGACTGCCTCTCGACTGCCTCTGGCTCTGCCAACTACCGCTCCCGCCCACAGTGTACCACACAACGTCTTGTCCCCTTCAGGACCCCTTCTACATCATGCCGAAGGAGAGGAAGGACAGCAAACCCCCCAAAAAGACCAAGAAAACCAAAGTCTCTCCACCAGACCCCACACTTACCAATCCACCAAGCCCTAAACCACCACCATCATCGTCAACATCGTCCAACACACCCTCAACACCTGATGACCAGCCTGCTGTGGAGATATTGGCCACCTACCATTCTGTGGAAGTAATCGGGAATCCCCAGGAAGTTATACAGGCGCTGCCAGCTTCTCCATCCCCACCAGCCTCTGTTTACAGGAACAAAATGACTCCGATCCAGAGTCGCCTGTCCAAGCAGAAAGTGAGGAGGAGGACGCCGACGAAGAAGAAGAATTATCATCAGAGGGCCAGGCGGCATGTGGAAAGAGGAAGAGTCCGCTGTCCCTGCCGGCAGAGGTTGAGAGGAAACTGGGGGAATGGCTGCTGGGACCAACAGCTCTCACGTCCACGAATATGAATTTATAGTCTGCATCCACAACAGCCAGCAGGACCACCGAAAAGAACTTCTTGTAATTATAGTAGTGTGAAACACTAAACTCTGGATTCCTGATGCGTGTGTGTTTCCCGTCAATTGCACCCAGGGACTGGGGGAAATTCCAGCTTTCTTGGAACCCATTGGCAGTCTCCTTCCAACCCTCCACTGAGTCTGGCATTGGCAGGAATTCATCTCCAAATGCAGCAACTATGGCTCTGCACGTCTCAGGAACAACAAGGAAGATGGTGTTGGGTGCCACACGGAATGCATAGCCAAGGCTCTTGTTGGAATCCCCGTCGCGAGGAATCTGAAAGTTAAGCAACACGTAAGCCAGGGTCCAAGGGCTTCCTCCAGAACGTCGTCTTCTTTTCGATGTAGGGTCGAACACGCTCCACTATCTCGTTAAACATGGTTTCAGTGATGCGGATGAAGTTCTGGTAGAACAGAGGGTCCTCGTCAGCCAGCTCACGCATCAGGTTTTGATAGTGGCCTTTGGTGGCTCGTCGTGTCAGGTATCCATGTACCCAAGTACTTCGGGCTTTCCTTTTCTTCCTTTTCTGTATCACCTGTGCAACACATTGGAGGGTTATTATGTGCAATCTCTCAAAGGCCACCATAGCTGCCACTAGCTGAGGATTCTTCACAATGTCACTCGATAAAGTCAATGGGGCTCATGGTGTTGGCGTTGCTACTGAAGGGGTAGATTGGTTAGTGTACAAGCAGGTGGACCCACCCCTCATTCATATCCCTGTGGGGACACCCAGCAGGTGGTCACGATTAATTGTAGTACATCGTTGCGAAGTCGAACTGGAAACGAGAGCCAGTCGAGCAGCATTCTTTATTCATTGCAATAATCGTGCGTACGTCGCAGGTGCTCACGATCTGCTCACGATGAATCCCTGCATGAGTTTGCGATAATTGCAGTAAGCTGCGATACGCACTCGATCTTTCCTCGCTTCGCCTGCAATAATTGCAAAGGTCTACGACTCAGCGAGCGGAGTGAGCACACGTCGTAATGGATCGCGAGATCTTTCTTGTCGCAACAAATCGCGCTTCTTGGGTGGCGACCGAGCTGAGACTCCAACTTTTTCGGTATCGCAGTTAGTCGCAGAGGCAAAGTCGCAGATGTGTTATCCCAGTAGAATAGGCGTTATAGTTAAAATGAATTGTAACGAATACCCGCTCCAGTTGGGTGGCTCTTATATGTCATTATTACGGTTACGTGGTTGGGATGTTACTTAACGATTAGGTGAAGCATCGGGTAGCTAAGAGGGAAAACAGTTACAGTTGTAGTATGAGTAGGAGGAGGAGGATAGATGATAAAAAAAAAAAAAAAAAAAAAACGTCTTATGGTCTGTCATAACGACATCCTCAAGCGGCTTCTGGGGCTTCCTAGATGGACTAGCCCATCCCTGGCCTTCACCGGGCACGGGATGAACTGTCTGGCTGTGATGCGTCGCCACGCCGCGTACAGTATGAGGAGTAGAGTGGAACAATCTGGGAACACCATCATCATCACCTCCGTCAGACAGAGCTCGGCCTATGTATGTGGATCTATGCGGCAGGAGTGGCTGGGCCTTTTGTTCGTGTAGATTGTGCATGTGTGCCGTGCACACGCATATATAATTATAAGCTGTCACTTATTTAAGCGTATATGTATCTCGGTTGATCTCGTTTGTTTACTTGTCCTGTTTTTTTCTATATAGCGCTGGGCGAAATAAAACTTATTATTATTATCATTATTATTATTATTATTATTATTATTATTATTATTATTATTATTATTATTATTATTATTATTATTATTAATTATAACTGCGTGCGTTGTTTCAAACAGGTTATAATTCTCTCTCTCTCTCTCTCTCTCTCTCTCTCTCTCTCTCTCTCTCTCTCTCTCTCTCTCTCTCTCTCTCTCTCTCTCTCTCTCTCTCTCACACACACACACACACACTCACACACACACACACGTACGCACACGCACACACACGCAAACAAAGTAAAAGGAGCGCCAGACTAATTTCATCATGTGTCTGTCAGTCTCAAGTTTTTACGCCTGCTCCCCCTCCCTCCCTCCCCTCGCCTCCTCCCTCCCTCCTCCTCTCCCTCTCACTCATTCTTTCCTTTTTCCACTCCCCTGAGCGCATGCACGGAAAATGATATGGAACTGACTTGGGGCATTAGTGCTGACCCGCGTAATGAAAGCTGCTAAACATCAAACTCCACTCAGAATACATTAAACTACAACACACACACACAAACACACACACACGATGCCCCGCCCCCTCCAGCTCTCCTTCACTCTCCCACCTCTCCACACCTCTCACAATATGCCATGACTAATTCTTATGTGGCGTATGTGAGAGCCCTTCCGTACGCACTTTTCCAGTTGGTTTGCTCTGCGTAATCGATCCCCACGTAAGCTGCCGTCTCCTTTAAAATCTCACTACAGCGTGTTCCGGGCCGCGAAGAGGAGAGGAGCGGCGTGGTGCTGTGGCGGGCAGGCGAGGCAGGTGGTTCTGTGTTGGGCGGGATGGTGGATGGAGGTTGGGTTCCGGAAGGGTTGAGGGGGAGGATAGTGTGGGAAAAAGATGTCGAGAGAGAGAGAGATGTGTGTGTGTGTGTGTGTGTGTGTGTGTGTGTGTGTGTGTGTGTGTGTGAAAGACATTGTTTGCTTGAGACGCATGTGTATAGGCGAATGCGGCTGCAGAGGAGTGGGTGGATGATGTGCTAACAATAAGGATCACGTCGGGTGCTTTGTTGCTCGTAAGTTGATGTCTCTAAAATAGGGAATGGTATACTCGTGACTAAAAAGCTTAAGGAATTCGTTGCTGTGTTGAGCAGGCATGCGTGCAAAAATATGTACAGAGGTGTAAAAAATGAAATGGAATGTAGGAGCTGACTATTAGAGGGTGATAATATAAAGTAAGTGGTAGTCATGGATACGACAGGCACTAAGTTGTAAGTTAAAGTATGCTCGTTGGTGTTGAGTGCATGCGTGAGCGAGAATTTGTGGGTAAAGGAAGTGAAGTGCAGGAGCTTGCCTATAAGTGCGTGGTTCTGTTAAATAAGTGGCAGTCACAGGCAAATCAGGTGCTAAGTAAGGAGTGAAGAGCGTTAGGGGGTGTTGAGTGTGCATGCGTGTTGGAAACTTTGTGGGGAAATGAATTAACGTGCTGGAGCATGACTATTAGTGAATGAGGTTGTGAAATATGTGGGAGTCGTGGGTAAGCCGGCGGTAAGTTTGGGGTAAAGAGCGCTGGCTAGTGCTGATCATGCATGTGTGTAGGAAATTTGTTTGTGGAGAGAAGCGAAGTTAAAAGGAGGGGGCTGGATGGAGGAAAATTTATAAAAGGAAAAATACGTGAGATGTTAGGGCTTAGTTGGCTGCTTTAAGTAGGTAGGAGCTGTAATAGAAGGGATGTCGAGGGTAAATAGGGTGCTGTGATAAGGTCTGTAGCTGTGGAGGAGTGTGTATGGAAGTTAATTGAAGTAGAAACTGTGGTGGTCGTGGTAGTGTAGAGCATGGCTGAAAGTAGGGAAAAATTAGGGCCTGTGGAAGAGTATGTGTAGTGGGTAAAAGGGATGATGTTTTAAGGGTATGTGGCTGTGAAGAGTGTGTGTCAGGGAAGAGTTTAGAATTGTTGGTGGCTCGGGGCATGGGTGTAGTGGGGCGGGAAGAAAGAAGAAGAAAGAAAAAAAAAAACATATAGGATCATGAGAAGTTGGAACAGACAACAAAGAAAGAAAGAGGAGGTATAGGAGGAGGAGGAAGAGAAGGAAATGTCTTGAGGTATGAGATAGTAACACCTGGGGTTGAGGGAGGAATGCGTCGTATGTTTAGGAAAGAGGAGCGTTGGATGACAGAGGGAAGTGGTGTGGGGAGGGGGGAGTGGCAGGGGCGGAGATTTACGAGAATGGAATAGGAAGTTCATCATTGATTATGGAAGTTGTTGGGAGTTTGGTCGGTACCATCCCCCCTCCCCCCCCTCTCTCTACCTCTCCCCGTTTTTTTTTTTTTTTTTTATACGCCTTTTTTGTGCTCGTCTTTGTCTCTGTCCACACAACCGCGCGTGCACGTATTCACACACACACACACACACACACACACACACAATCGGTTAGAGCGCCGCGCTGTAAGGCTTCACGGCCAAACAGGCGGCGGTTCGAGCCCCGCTCAGGCCGGATTCTTTCCGTTGACTAGGAGTGGTTATTGTCCCCTCTTGAGCAAGGGGGATGGGGTGTGTGGTGTGTGAGGTCCTGGCAGTACCCAGAGATCGACAATAATGAACACTTGCTCACGTCCTGAGGGTACCTGCTGGCGAAAGCGAGTCCAACTCGTGATCAGGCCGTGGTGAATTACACACACACACACACACACACACACACACACACACACACACACACACACACACACACACACACACACACACACACACACACACACACCAATATCCTCTGACGTCTGGAATCGTACAGTTGAATGATATGTGAGCAACAGGTGTGTGTGTGTGTGTGTGTGTGTGTGTGTGTGTGTGTGTGTGTGTGTGTGTGTAATAATAATTATAAAAATAATATTCTAATAACGATAATAATAATAATAATAATAATAATAATAATAATAATAATAATAATAATCGGTTTATTTAGTTACGGCAGCCGTCAGGCTGAAAATATAGATATTATAGATACATTTTAACTTCGCTAATGGGGATTTTGGGTCTGATATGTGTGGGAAGGCTAGGGCCAAGGATTATATACTATAAGGATAGCTCACTAAGCTTTTGTTTTACCCACAATGCACCGCGGATGACGTCACACATGTAAACAAATGGTACTTGGCGGCAAACTGGTTCACTTCACTATGTTCCCACCGTAGCGTGCTCAGTGAAAATGGTGATTTGTGGTGTATATGGTAAAGGTAAATTCATTTAGTTCAAAATTTGCGTAAATATTATAGAATATATATGTATATATAAAAAAATTACTTTTATTATATATGACAGAATTCATTTATTTATTTATTTTATTTAATTACTTATCCTTAGCAATCGAAAAAGCGCAAAACCTGACCATGAATAAGAATAATAAGGGTTTACTAGTACATTTTATACCGTGAGAGCAGGGTGAGAGTGAACCAGATGACACCGCAGTCATGACGTCATCGATGACGTTTCAGTGCGCTATCCTTATAACATATAAGCCTTGGTTAGGGGGATGGAGCTTGGGGTGGGGGAGGTATGGGGTGGGGGGGAGTGCAGTGCGGTGGTGCCGAGAGGGGGGGAAGGTGTGGTCTCTTCAGATGACGATGAGGTCAGGTCACGTGTAAATCCGTAGGTCAGACGCTGGGTTCAGGTGACAGTTGACGGTGGTGGTGCAGGTGGGCAGTTTATGGGAGGTCACTCAGGTACCCAGGCTTAGTAAGGAGGTGCTAAGCTCCTGGAGCGGCGAGACACGTGTGTGTGTGTGTGTGTGTGTGTGTGTGTGTGTGTGTGTGTGTGTGTTGTATTGTGTTGTGTTGTGATCTGAAGTCATTGTTTATAGATGTGAAGAGAAAGAAGGGGCCGAAATATTGATGCGTTCTTGAGTAACTTTGACCTAGGAAAAAAGAAAAGAGAACACGGGAGAAAGTAGTCGTATGTTAGTCAAAGGGGGCACTAACAGGATATGGTGATTAAGTAAGTTTATGTACATATGAATAGAGCACAGTTACTGTGTATTTAATATATGTGAGTAATGGAGAAGGTACATGAACAACCAGCTGCCCACCTCTTCGTTGTCTGACTAGTGTTTTCCATTCATTTCCTGTGGCTCGTTCTTCGTCAACCCAATCTCGTGTATTTCTGTCACACACTCCACCCATCAGCTTTTAACGTTTTTCTCCTGCCACTTGCCTTTCACCTCCATAGTCGTCGATCTCGTACCCACAGGCGCCTCAGCACTCTTCCTGGTAAGAACATGAAATCCGCCGAGAGAATTTGCGTAAGATTAAGTTTCATTGGAGTTACAAGGATGCTATTTATATACACTTAATTAACATTCTCAAAAGTTAAGCCTCTCCCCCCCCATGCACCCATCCTCCCGCATGGTACAACATAGACATAAAGGCTGAGGAGGAGGAAAGGAGGGAAGGAAGGGAGTGAAAAGGAGGACAAGAAGGTGGAAGGGGGGTAGGGAAGGAGGGACAGTAAAAAAGAGCAGTGAGAGTGGAGAAGGTGGGAGGCATTAATTAATAGTGAGCAGAGAATGGAAGTGGAGGTTTTAAGGGCTCTCCTGGTGGGCCATCTTTGACAGTCTTGTTCCTCGTCACATTAACAGGAAGTGGTTGGTTTCTTAAAACTTGCTTTGAATATATATTTTTTTTTACATGTTTGCCTTACTTATGGTGAGGGTGCAGAATAAGAGTTCATAAACGCGGGTCTTTACACTAGCTATCTTGTCTGTCTTTTTCGCTTCTTCACTCCCAACACTAAGGCATAATAATGGTAAGGGGAGTTGATATGTTATTTACTTGTTGTTACTCGGGCTGGAGGGTTAGAATGGAAGTGTATACATATGGATCTTTACATCAGCTGTCTTGCCATTGTCACCTGGAATGAGGTGTTATTCTTTTTTTTTATTTTTATTCCCTTGTCCACGATTGTTTATGACCATGAATCGTTACATAAACCATCTTGTCTGTCTCACAATTTCACCCAAACTAAAATAAACTGCCAAAGACAAAATAGGATAGATATATATATATATCTATCTATATATATATATATATATATATATATATATATATATATATATATATATATATATATATATATATATATATATATATATATATATATATATATATATATATATATATATATATATATATATATATATATATATATATATATATATATATATATATATATATATATATATATATATATATATATATATATACACACACACACACACACACCCACCCACACACACACACCCCCCCACACACACACCCACACACACACCTCTTTCTTATCAATTTCTGCAACATTCGCGGTCTTCGTTTTAATTTTCATTCTGTGGAACACCATCTCTCCTCCTCTAAACTTCACCTTTTCTTCCTCACCGAAACACAGTTTTCTGAGGCTACTGACAGCACTCTCTGCTCTGTTCCATCCTACTATCTCTATCCTAAATTTCAATTTAGGATGACCTGAGGATGTACTTATTTCTATTTCCCGTGGAATGATTACTGCTTCCAGGAGAGAGACCCCTCTGTGTGTGCCCAGCGCATCACAGAGGTGATTGTCTCTGGAATGGAGGCACACATTCCACGTACTTTCTCTACTCTTCATGCTAAAAAGCCTTGGTTTAATCACGCTTGTTCTCGTGCTATCAAATATAGAGAGGCAGCTCACAAAAGGTACCAGAGCCTTCGCACTCCTGCTAATTATGATCTTTACATTTCCGCCCGGAAGCGTGCCAAATATCTTATTCGACTCACCAAAAGATTTTTCAGTCATAGGAAATGTCAAAACCTTTTTTTTTCTAATTCTTCCAGAGACTTCTGGCACTTAGCCAAAAATATCTCCTCCAATTTCACTTCTTCATCTTTCCCTCTTCTCCTTAACCCTGACGGCAGTACCACCGTCTCATCTATCTGTAAGGCTGAACTCTTCGCTCAACTTTTTTTAACAGCTCCACTCTGGACGATTCTGGGCATATTCCTCCTACTCATCCCTCCTCTGACTCCTTTATGCCTGTTATTAAGATTCTTAAGAATGATGTTTTCTATGCCCTCTCTGGCCTCAACTCTCAGAAGGCTTATGGACCTGATGGAGTGCCTCCTATTGTCCTTAAAAAACTGCTTCCGTGTTGACACCCTGCCTGGTCAAACTCTTTCACCTCTGCCTATCAGCATCTACCTTTCCTTCCTGCTGGCAGTACGCCTTCATAGCCTGTGCCTAAGAAGGGTGACCGTTCCAATCCCTCAAACTACCGCCCCATAGCTTTACTTTCCTGTCTATCTAAAGCTTTTGAATCAATCCTTAACCGGAAGATTCAAAAGCACCTTTCCACTTCTGACCTTCTATCTGATCGCCAGTATGGGTTCTGCAAGGGGCGTTCTAGTGGCGATCTTCTTGCTCTCTTCACTAACTCTTGATCATCCTTTCTTATAGTCCGACACATTTAAAGTGGCGCCTCTGACGTAGGTAGCTCCCCATACATTGGTGTCACGTCTCCAACTCATCTCCCGAACCGCGCCCCATACACCCTTCTCTCTCTCTCTCTCTCTCTCTCTCTCTCTCTCTCTCTCTCTCTCTCTCTCTCTCTCTCTCTCTCTCTCTCTCTCTCTCTCTCTCTCTCTCTCTCTCTCTCTCTCTCTCTCTCTCTCTCTCAAAAAAAATATATGGTTTTTATGAATGATTCTCAAGTTGTAAGTAACACAAAGAAATTTGTACAACACTTGGCATCGTTGCCTCCGGGTGTTGTCAGCTCAGGTCAGGGTCATATGTTCCTCCCAACCCAACACCCCACAGTTGCGCTGCCTGCCTTGATTATGGCATTTCTGCCATATTTTGGTGTGTGTCTGCCACCTGCCATACATTGTCTGACATATGGCATAATTTTGATAAAATATGGGGCTAAAAGCGGCATAAATCTTTCCCTCGAGTTCGGGAATGTCTCTGGTAAGTGGAATACTGACCGACAAAATTCTCTCGCGGCCGCATTTGGACTTTCGACTGTTGTGTTTCTTGAAACTATTTCACACACACACACACACACACACACACACACACACACACACACACACACACACACACACAAGAGAGAGAGAGAGAGAGAGAAGGTTATGAGGGGCATGTGGTACGCGAGGTCAATTGGAGACGTGTCAACAGTGTATAGAGGGCTGTCTACGTCAGAGACACCACTTTAGATGTGTCGGACTATAGCCGTTTCGGTGAAACTTTCTCAGTTACGCTAGACATATCAAAAGCCTTTGATAGGGTCTGGCACAAATTTTTGCTTTCCCAACTACGCTCCTACGGTTTCTATCCTTCTCTCAGTATCTTTATCTCCAGTTTCCTCTCTGACCGATCTATCACTGTTATAGTAGACGGTCACTTTTCTTCCCCTAAACCTATCAACAGTGGTGTTCTTCAGGGCTCTGTTCTATCTCCTACTCTCTTTATGTTGTTCATTGATAATCTTCTTTCCAAAGCGAACTGTCCTATCCATTCTTACGCCGAGGACTCTACTCTGCACTTCTCAACTTCTTTTGATAGAAGGCCAACTCAACAGGAACTAGACGATTCCAGGCTGGAGGCTGCAGACGCTTAATCTGAGACCTTACTATCATTTGCGATTGGGGCAAGACGAACCTGGTGTCCTGCAACGCCTCAAAAACTCAATTTCTTCACCTATCAACTCGACACAATCTTTCAAACACCTATTCCCTATTTTTCGATAACACTCAGCTGTCACCTTCCACACTAAACATCCTCGGTCTATCCTTAACTCAAAATTTCAACGGGAAACTCCATATCTCCTCTCTCACTAAATCAGCTTCCTCGAAGCTGGGCGTTCTGTATCGTCTCTGCCAGTTTTTTTTCCCCCCGCGCAGATGCTGTCCATATACAGGGGCTTTGTCCGCCCTCTTATAGAGTATGCATCACAAGTGTGTGGGGGTCCACTCACACAGCTCTCTTGGACAAAGTAAAGTCAAAGGCTCTTTGTCTCATCAACTCCCCTCCGGATCTTGATTGATCTTGATTTATAATGCGCAGGGCACCCATTCAGGTGCATAACACGCATATTTGTGTTGGCTGTTGGGGAGCTTGATTTTCTTAAATTCCCCCGCCACTCATACAGCTCTCTTATACAGAGTGGAGTCTAACGGCCGTAGTATTAATCTCCCCCATTCCCGTTCCCTTCCCTTCTGTTTCCCTTGGCTGTGACCCGTAGTTTTAAGCGTCCCCGGAGGGTTGGGGTTGATTAACCCTTCCTGGAGAGAGCAGATGGGGTCGAAAAAGTGTTGACTCTGCGGGGTGCGAGGCAGGACATCTTTAGGTTCCCCTACGTATATTTCATGAACAAATAGTGTTCTATTTGTTATTATAGAAGAAAATATATTGAAAAGTATCAGAATATTTCTATGACTGATATTGTATCGCAAACTTTGCTGAAGCTAATATATTTCTTTTAGTTTGTAAAGACTCTTGTGTTTCCATTTGATTGTAAACATACAGTTATTCCTGAAGATTTCTTTATAATTGCCCCCAAAATGGCAAAAGACGGCAGATAGATGAGTAAATATGGTATTGTTATAGTAATACTTAACATATACCATAAAAAAGGGCACTTCTAGGTGACCACCTTGAGTTAAGAAAGGGCCAGTCTTACAGTCCAGTACAGCACGTTTGTAAGCTCCCCAACGAAACACAAAACACGACGAAAATTCCATGTATATTGTTTTTTTTCTTCACATTTCTTACCCCTTTTTTTATGCCCTTGAACTGACTCCTCTGCTGTAAAAAAAAAAAAAAAAAAAAAAATATATATATATATATATATATATATATATATATATATATATATATATATATATATATATATATATATATATATATATATATATATATATATTTTCGTCGTGCTTTGTGTTTGGTTGGGGAGCTTACAAACGTGCTGTACTGGACTGTGAGACTGGCCCCAAAATGCCACCAATGACACGACCTGGCAACCCCTATGTGGCTGCCCCATGGCTGCCCGGGTGTGTGTGACCAGTCATGGATACCAACCTGTCTCATAAATTAACTTACCCGCGTTACCTGTTATTTACATGTAGATCAATTACCCTATTGTTTTGTTTTATGATATATAATGTATATGAATGCAATGGTGTGTGAAAAATGCATTATTTATCTCGTTTTCTGTAATTATTGGTTTAAAAGTGCTGCCAACATTATTATGACCTACGGGTTGGTCTTGTCTGGCCCGCCGGGGACGGGATGGGGCGGTTTACACATACCCCAGACCCGCGTATGGGGATGGGGACGGAAAGGGAATGGGGAAGATTAATACTACGGCCGTAAGGCTCTTCATCTCATCAGCTCCCCTCCTCTTACTGACAGCCTTCTACCTCTTAAATTCCGCCGCCATGTTCCATCTCTTTCTATCTTCTATCGATATTTTCATGCTGAATGCTCTTCTGAACTTACTAACTGCATGCCTCCCCCCCTCCCGTGGCCCCGCTGGACCCGACTTTCTACTCAAGCTCATCCCTATACTGTCCAAACCCCTCATGCAAGAGTTGACCAACATCTCCATTCTTTCATTCCCTTCACTGGTAAACTCTGGAACAGCCTTCCTTCGTCTGTTTTTCCTCCTGCCTATGACTTGACCTCCTTCAAGAGTGTATCAAGACACCTCTCCACCCGAAATTGACTCTCTTTTGGCCACTCTATACTTTTCGCTCGATGAGAGCAACAGTTAGCGTGCTTTTTTTCTACATTTTCTTTTTGTTGCCCTTGAGCTGCTCTTTGTGCTGTGGCCTAAATACCACCCATCAACCTGGGCTCTAGAAGAAGCTGTCCAAGTGAAATCATTAATGAGCTTCGAGGGGACAGCATGAGCCAAGAATAATGGTGCAACTATAAACAATTGCCTTCGCCATGACGGGCTCTGACCGACCATCAGGCCCCTAAGGAATAGCCTACCGGCGCTATAGGCCATACTCCACTCCTAAAAACAAAGAGTACCGTTCCTCACAGCTGTGTTTTACCTCCCTACATCCGTGGAAGTATTTGAGTGACGTAAAGACTCAAATGACGCGGATGTCGTGGTGCGTCTGCCGCCGTTTTTACGTGAGTGATGATCTTGCACTTTGCGTCAAGGCGGGGGACTCCTCACGCTGATGTGCGGGAAGTGGGGAGGATTGGACGGCTCCACTTTCGCTATGTATACGTATAGTGAGTGTCCTGAGCTTAGCGTACGTGAGGCCACGCTGACCGGCTGTATGTGCAGAACCTGCCCTAAGCGTGACTCTTACTTCTGCTAGTGGGGTGTGGCAGCGATTTCATTTTGTTCACGTAGTAGTGGTCGTGCACGAAACGTAGCGTGCGAAACGGCTGACTGA
The DNA here is from genome assembly GCF_024679095.1 of Eriocheir sinensis. NCBI lineage: Eukaryota > Metazoa > Arthropoda > Malacostraca > Decapoda > Varunidae > Eriocheir > Eriocheir sinensis. The sequence goes on from NC_066516.1 coordinate 427,976, forward strand.
GTAGGTGGGAGTCAGGATACGGTTTCCTTCTTATTAACGATGCATTAGACGAAACGTGTCTTTAATATTATTTTCTGAACCATATATTATATAAAGGGGTGTACAAGTGGGGCTTGCGGCCGACTTATGCCCCTAGTGTTCAATTTCTGGTCCTGTACGGCGGGCAGCATCCACTCAGCCGCCGTCCCTCGCGAAGGTACCAAATATCGGCAGTATGCAAAGAGCGTCACCAAACTTAACACCTGGGGAATCGGTGTGCAAGACGCGGTGCCCTCGCGGCGCAGCGTATTAATGAATAACTAATAAAAGGCATGCCAATCATTCCCTAAACTTGATATTTCAGGTGAATGAGTAAATCAATAGCCCACTTATATCAAGTCCTTTCAGTGACTGCCAGCCAGCCGAACAGCCAGCCAGTGGTATACGAGCAAAGTCAAGGAGACAGTTGTTCGCTCATTCTGTCAATCAGTCTGTCAGCAGTCACTCGACACACTCCAGTTTGCGTAAATCGTGACCCCCCCCCCCAATTTTTTTTTAGTTATGTCAGTTGAATATAAAAGGAATTGGCATAATCGTCGAAACATATGAAGCCGAAAATAAAATCGAACCACAGTGTTTTAAACATGAAGACCAGGCTCTGGTGCCTCCGCCTAAGCCACAGCTATTGCCGAATGCCTGCCCGAACGAACCCCCAACACCCCGCTGTGGTGACGCGCCCCGCCGCCACTCACGACAAACGACGGGGCCTCAGCTGGAAACAAGATTGACACAGAGGAGACAGCAACGTGAGATCGGTGGTGGGCCGCCGGAGTAGTAAATCCCTCACCCTGTCTGTCGATAAGGATGGACGCTGCTCCCTTCCCCTTCCCTGCCGAGACCTCACAAAGTTGGAGTGAGCCATTCGGTTTGATTTTGTGAAGTTGGTCGAAGGACTTCCCCAGACGTCAAATCACATCTAAATTGAAGAGGCAAAGACGGTTGTTAAAGACCCAGGATGGTTCCAGAAAAAGCCTCTAACTTTTAATTTTAGTGCCTTTTCTTAGAAGATGTGTGATAAAAGAATGTGAGACCACTGTCTGCCGAGGACCCGTTGGGTTCAGTAATTCACTGCTGATGCCTTACAGGAGAATTTAGATTTTGAGGCATTTCATATGATTTCTCAACAGTTCCTCTAAATTTTACAGAAAGAGCGAAAATTGACTTTTCTTCAGGTGAAGCATATTGATTCTGTAGGCTACGTGTATGTTGGCAATGTAACGTCTTACAAAATCTTCAGTTAAGCCGATGGCAAAGTTGTGTCAAAAATCTTGGACAAAGAAATCTTACGCTGCTTCAGTGATCCAGGGCTGAGGACGTTGGTCTTCTTCCCAAGTGCGCTGAACAGCTCTTGGCTGGGAGACAGATAAATGCAAGGTATACGTATGAAAAATATGAGTCTGGAAGGATCTCGTTCTCATTCAATGCTGTACAGTTGTTAGAATAACATGGTTGAAATAAGGCCGACAAGGAAATAGGTTCGAAGGAAAACATATACCTACACCACACCGTGCTTCATCATAGGATAGGGGGCATCGTGGTGCAGTGGTTAGCACACTCGGCTCACAACCGAGAGAGCCCGGGTTCGATTCCCGGGCGGAATGGAAAAATTTGGGCGACCTTTCCGATACCCTACGCCCCTGTCCACCCAGTAGTGAATGGGTACCAGGTATTAATCGGGGGTTGTGTCCCGTCTCCTGGGATCTGTTCCCTTCTCTAATTCTGTCCCCTTCTGTCTCTCTCCGGCATATGGCCACAGTTGTTGCGCTGACTAAACGAAACTTTCCAACTTTCATCATAGGATTGGCCGTGTCCTATCTGCAGTGATCCGTATGTAATTGGTAGAATAGGTGGAGAACGAGTGCGTCCTGCGGGGAGGAAGAGCTCGCGTGTATTGTCAGTGTATGTGTGTGTGTATTTGAGAGAGGGAGAGACGGGATGGGACGGGACGGGACGGGACTTAAGGGATGAATGCATTCGAGGAACATGAGTAACAGTAGTGGTCACAAAGTAGTGTTTGTGTATACCAAAAAATCCTCAAGTTATCTTAAATGAACCGCAAACATGAAGATTTGCATCGTTAATATACCATACAAGCACACGAAGGTGCAACTTGTATATCAAACGGTATAATATGATCATACTCGAACGATCTATAGCCTTTCAGATACCCATTTTTCATCTCATTCAGGTACATAAAGTGACATACGACTCTACAAGTGTATATACATAAGGAATTTTGATGTGTTGCATGTAAATAACATGGGTAGCCTAATATTCGAAATAACCTAGCATCGCATTCAAGAATATTGTTTGCTATTTCATATCATTCCCATTATTAATCGTTATTTACATGCAGCAGATTTTTAAGATACCCTTTATTTGCACTTGCAGGGCCAGATGTCTTCTAATATACCATATCAATGAATTTGAAAAATCATAGATCGTTCGAGCATGACGTGACTAAGTTATATGATACAAGCTTGTCTTTTCGTGTGCTTGTATGTTAGCTTATCGATGCAAATGACTGACTTGTTTTTTGTATGCATAAACATTCAAATATATTATTGAAAAATAAGCGTGAATGTCTATCACAACAGTTAATTTTCACGTATTCACGAACTAGAAATGCGCAGGTGCCACATCCATTAAAATTCTCGCTTTGTTGGTGGACAGACGGAATGAAAGACTATACTGCTACTACTACTACTACTACTACTACTACTACTACTACTACTACTACTACTACTACTACTACTACTACTACTACTACTACTACTACTACTGAGAATAATAATGATAGATAAAAGTGATAGTATTAATAGTAATTATTATGATTTAATAATGGCCTAACAAGACAAGTTGAAATAAAGGAAGTTAAATTGCGTTTAGGGAAGGGGAAGGGAACTGTGGCGGCTACTGCGTGTGCCAAACCTGACTTCCGCTCTGGTTGAGAAAGGTCTGGGAAGTGTGGCGGGTGATGGGGGGAGGATGCTGGCAAGATGAAAACACTGGACATATAGGTGGAAAGAAGTAGGGGCAAGCAGGGAATGTTTTGGAGATATCTAGGTATTATTATTATTATTATTATTATTATTATTATTATTATTATTATTATTATTATTATTGTTGTAGTTGTTATTACTGTTATTGTTATTGGTACTGGTTCATTCGTTTTCTTTGCCTCGGTCGTGTTATATCAAATTGCATTGCAGCCACGAAGGTGGAAGAAAATGGGTGGTGAGTGGAGGGACAGCCACTGAGGTCTGTGCTAGCTTCCTGCTTCCCTCCTCCTTCCATCTCCCTTTCTACCGTCACCTCTCTCCTCATCCTCCTCTTCCTTTCTTTCCCCTGTTAGCCCTCCCACCGCCGTGCCTCTTGTCCCCTCCCTCCCTTTTCACGCACTCCTTTTACCAGGAACGTTTTGCATGAGTGCCTTTGTATATGTAGCTCTATGCATTCCCTCAGTTATTTGATGTTTGTATGTGAACTATCATTACGTGAGTGTTTGTGTTACGTCTCCCGCTGTGGTAGATGTGGCTTAGTGTGTGTGTGTGTGTGTGTGTGTGTGTGTGTGTGTGTGTGTGTGAAGTAGTGTTAGTGTTTTTTTTTTTTGTCACCATGTAATGTTTATTTATATTCCGTCTGCTCCGTTTTGTGCGCATCAATTTACCTTCCTAAGTGTTTTCTATGTATATATTTTATTTACTTCGCTTATTTGTGTTTTTGGTTTCTTTTGTTCGCTATTTTATCTTTCTCTGAGCCTTTCTGTCTGCGTTGCTTTTTATAGGTTTGGTTTCGTTTGGCCACTTTTTTTTTTTTTTTTTTTTTTTTTCTCTCCCTCTGTGAGTCCTCCTTCCTCCGCGTATTTTCCGGTGCACGAAGTAGTATGTTTGAAGGCTTCCTAGTCACTGTTAACATAAGAACATAAGAACGCAGGAGTCTACAAGAGGCCGGTAGGCCTGTACAGAAAGCTCCTTTGACCCTAAGCTCCCGTGTATCTAACCCCACCTAATATCGCTGTCCATGAATTTATCTAGTCTATTTTTGAATGTGACAATTGTATTGTTACTCACCACATGACTGCTAAGCCTATTCCGCTCATCCACCACCCTGTTAGTAAACCAATTTTTGCCTATGTCCCTGTTGAATCTGAATTTATCCAGTTTAAACCCGTTACTTCGTGTCCTACCCGGTTCTCTTACCAACAAAACCTTATGCTTACCAACAAAACCTTATGACCTTATGTGTTTGTTTGTTACCTTGGTGTTTTTGTGGCCACGTGTGTGTACTTGTTACCATGGCATGTTTTCTTGCGTGCTGCGTCTGTTATCATGACATTTTTTGTTTGCACAAGTTTGTTGCCCCAGAGTGCCATTTTTTGTCTTGTAGGTTTTTTTCTTTAATGTACTCCCATGTCGTGCGTAAGCTGGAAGCGTTTTCGTGAGTAGGTGTTCCCTCATCGCCTTTTTTTGTGCACGCACGTAATGGGAGCGTTTGTCGACACGCTCCTCTGTTCTCGGTGTGGATGATCGCTGCTTTGCTCCCGCCGGAAGTCTGTCGTGACGTCACTGTTCCTTAGGCCGTGTCCTGCCCGTCATCAGATTATGTAGGCCGTGTCCCCGCCAGGCCCTTCAATGCCTACCTCCCTTTCAAGCCACCCTTTGCCCCTGAAAGGCTGTATAGGAGGCTCCTTTCACCTGCATGATAAGGCTCTTAGCTCCTCCCGAATATCGGTGATGGCTAGCTAGAGGAATCTGAGCAACACGCTTATTGGCCTCCTACGCAGTATCCGAGGCTTGCCTTGCCGCGGACATCCTCCCCTTGCACACGTAGTCTTCCGTTCCGTCACGCCACCGGCCTTGGTAGGGTGGGCCTCCTTGTAAGAATCTGTCGTGGGCGTTCCTCCGCACACTGGCCAGGATTCCTCCAAACTTGTCTTTCGTTTTCTCTGTCGACGAACTGTCCACCTTACTGATGTGGATCCCCCTTCCTGTGAGGGGTAGCTGCTTTTGTCGCGGCCGAGGCTTCTTGGCGAAGGCATCGATCAGGAGGTCAACGTACCTTCTGGCGAGCAGAAATTTACTGTCAGTGCGTTGAGCAACTCCGACCCCTTCCTCCTGAGACACCTGGTTACTAGGCTCCGAGGAATGAGGTTACACTTCACCGCAGCGAGTCAATCTTTCAGAGACTCTTGGTGATCGGGCAGAGCACTTTAACGACGGTTTACGTTGTTTTCATCACCCAGTCGCCTCCATTGCACCACCCCTCGGAGAATGCTAAAGCGCATTAAACACTAGGTTTGTGAGGAGTCTCCTAGTGCCTCAGTAACTGAAGTGTCGTTGGTGCTTTAATGAACTTAATTTGATTTAAGACTTGAAGAGCGAGTCTTGGGCAAAATACGTTTGTGGAAACATACACTTATTGGAATGTAATTATGGTTAGATAATAGACGAGTATTGAATGAGACCACGCACGAAAAGCTAGCTCGCGAGGAAAGAAAAGAAACCGCTGTTCATTAATGAAAATTAAGAGGCCACAATCTTGAATCATAAAGAAAGAAAGAAAGGGATGAGAAGGAAAAGTCAACTGAAAAGAACATTGAGGCATAATCATACAGACATTATGCACACGCCCAGCAGCCTCACTACTCCACCCTCATAATTATCCTTAAAGTGTTTCCCACTTTCACTTCTTTCACCGAACCTACTCACGTTTTCCCTGGCTCCCCTAATCAGTCCTAACCATCCTTCCACCCTCCTCTCAGGAGGAAATGCTGTTGACTCTCCTGGTAATGAGGTAATTTACGAACTGATATGAAGAAAAAATAAGGGACAAAAATGTGAAGAAAATGTACAGAGAGAGAGAGAGAGAGAGAGAGACAGGGTACTTGTTATTCATTGGTTTGCAATGAAAAAGCGCTTACGACACTACCTCAAAGGGAAAGGTCAAAGAAAGGTAAGAACTTTATTAACTCGTAAAAGAGCATGATTAGATTTAAAAGACTCGTGAAGCTGAAACTTAACACAAGTAACAATATTGACGCAAGAGATAAAATAGGAGATGGAAAAGAAGTTATAGGAATCCATTCTGTGTGTGTGTGTGGGGGGGTCACGTGTATCTAGTTTTTTTGGGGTGTTCAACCTTTTTTCATCATTTTTTTCTGTTATCTTGCCTTGTCTTTTTCATGACAATCCTGGACATTTTTCTTGTTTTGCCCATTTTTGTGTGTGTGATCTCGTTCGTTTTGCTTGTTCCGTGCCGTGTCGTTCTCCCTCTTCTCCACCTACCTTGGTGTTGTCAGGAAATTTCGAAGCCTCCCTGTCGAAATTTTCTGACGACCTGGAAATGAAAAACCTCACAAAGACCGACTGCGAAATCATCCTAAAGGACCTTAATCAAATCATTGAATGGTCTGAAAAGTGGCAAATGTCCTTTAATGTTGACAAATGCAAAGTCATGCACATTGGGTCCAGAAATAGTAACCACACATACATCATGCATGGAAAACCTCTGCAGGCGGTGCAGGAGGAAACGGACCTTGGAGTCACTATCAGCAGTGACCTGAAACACGTGAAGCACTGTAAAAATTCATATAACAGAGCCAACACTATGCTCGGGTTCATAGCGAGGAACTTCGAATGTAAAACGCCAGACATAATGCTATCCTTGCATAATTCCATGGTAAGACCGCATCTCGAGTATGCAGTACTGTTCTGGTCTCTTAACTACAGAAAGGACATCGTATTACTGGAAAGAGTTCAACGACGTGCCACGAAAATTATTCCAACTTTGAGGGCTCAACCATACGAATAAAGACTCAAGCGACTTAATCTCTTTACACTGGAGAAAAGACGCCTACGAGGGGATATGATTAAAGTCTTCAAGTACCTGAAAAAAGTTTAAAAATGTCGATCACTCAAGGTTCTTTGAACTGCAAACAAACTCAAGAACTGAAAATAACGGCTTACCCATTCAATCAAATCGATGTACCACAGACATTGGTAGGAGTTTCTTCTCAAACCGAGTCATCCGCCACTGGAACAATCTTCCCTCAGGAGTGGTAAATGCGAATACCATCAACTCCTTCAAAAATCGAATCGACCATCATTTCATTGCGACAGGAATACACTGAATATCGAGGTGCTTTCATCTGCTCTGCGGGCACCAAGTGGCTGTCCAGCAGATTACATCACCAGAGCGGGCAACCTCGTAATGAGCAAATAGGCTTTCTGTTGCCTGCATTTCCATGTTTCCATGTTTACTTCTCCTCCTCCACTTCCTCTTACGTATTTCCTCCTCCTTCTCCTTTGTATTTACTCCTTCTCCTCCTTCTCTTCCTCCTCCTCCTATGCCTTCCTCTTCCTCTTCCTCCTCCTTCTCTTTCCTATTTCCTCCTTCGCCTTCGCACATAGCTGAGAGGAAATCTTCATGTGGGAACTTGCTCTTGGCGGAAATTAAAAAGGCATGAGGTTTGCGAAAGCTGGCCAATCAGTCTCTCTCTCTCTCTCTCTCTCTCTCTCTCTCTCTCTCTCTCTCTCTCTCTCTCTCTCTCTCTCTCTCTCTCTCTCTCTCTCTCTCTCTCTCTCTCTCTCTCTCTGTGTCACACACACACACACACACACACACACACACACACACACACACACACACCTCCCTCCCTCAATCCTTCCTCCTCCCCTTCCTCCGTTCCTCCACCACTTCCTTCTCCTTAACACGCTCTACATTATTGGTCTTCTCACCCTCGGTTACGATATCATCACAGGCTATCATTATCGCTGCGTGTCTGAAGAAGCATATTAGCAGCTGACTTGGACACGAGGGACAGAGGAAGGCAGGGTGGTAAGGAGAGGAGAGGGAAGGAAGGAAAACGAAAAGCTGAAGGAGAGAGAGAAGCTACTACCGGCGAAAGATTATGTAAATTGGATTTTGTCTTTTCGTGTTCAAGTTTAGTTTAAGCAGTGATCCACCACCACCACCACCGCCACCCTGCTTTCTCCCCTTCCTCCCTCCCTCCTGACGTGTTTCCTTTCCCCACTTCTCCTCCTCATACATTGCATCCCTCCACCTCCCACACGAACAAACTTTCCGCCCTTTCTGTCTCATTTGCCTTGACGCTCATACCAGTTTTCCTCAAGACCAGAAACTCTAATTCCTCCTTCATGTGAATTACGAAATTAGATGTTTGTAGCTCTCCTGCTTCTGCTACTGGTTGCCGCTGCTGCTGCTGTTGTTGTTGCTGCTGCTGCTACTGCTGGTGATGCTGATGCTGCTACTACTACTACTACTACTACTAAAACCTGCTGATCCTGATGCTGATGGTACTACTACTACTACTACTAATAATAATAATAATAATAATAATACTTCTACTACTACTGCTACTACTACTACTACTACTACCCAAGCTGCTACTACTACTACTACTACTACTACTACTACTACTACTACTACTACTACTACTACTACTACTACTACTACTACTACTACTACTACTACTACTACTACTACTACTACTACTACTACTACTACTACTACTACTACTACTACTACTACTACTACAGCTGCTGCTGCTGCTGCTGCCGCTACTACTACTACTACTACTACTACTACTACTTTTTTTTTTAAATATATACGGGCCTCCATCTATTAGAGTTGCGTTGTGAGCGGTATATTCTCTCATATCCTTTCACAAAAGCAATTCATTAGCCCCGCCAATGACTGTGGCCGACAACCATCTTTATTTAATATTACAAACTTTACTAAACATTTTATTTTTAAGCTAACAGAGCTTGTGGTTGATACGACTATCAACCACCGTCGCCTCAAAGTCAAGGTCAGCAATGCGGGTGGTTTTGGGTGCAGGTGACCTGGTTCCTCTCAGGCAGACCAAGGCTGACCTCAGGAGGGAGAAGGACACCCTGCATCTCATCCAGGCGACCACACTGCTTCTTGGCTGTTGTTTCTTATCCGCCAGTGTTTCGGCGAGTCTTGCGTAGAAGCTCTGCGCCCTTGGTCCCATCCCTCCTGCCGTCGTGAATACTACCGGGGTGAAGGAGCCCTGGTCCACATTCTGTATTCTTTCTTCATGTGCTCTGTTCTTCTCTTGTTCGTTTCTTCTATGGGCTGCATCAAGGGTCAGGTCTCTGTGGCAGTGGGCCATGGGATCAAAGATCCTTATGTCAAAATATGCCCTTTGTCCACGAGTCCAAAACCCTCTGGCGCTAACATCCACTCGTGCTTCGTTCGAAACATTAGCGGTGCGTCTGGCGAGGCGTTCGCCTTGTAGAGGGAGCAGCATGGGTTCCACAGTCACGTCGTGGCAGACTTCTTTCAGCATCTGAGCTGTTACGTCTCTTACTTCATCATGTCTCATGCAGACGAAACCTCCTCTCTTGCATGTCGTGGCATGATTTTGGTTGAAGGGTGAGCCACAGTTACACATGTTTGGGATCCCATCCACTGGCCAGCCATACCTGAGGGCAAGGGCATCAGTAAATTCTTTTTTGTTTAAGTTGAAGCCTTTTGCCCTGATAGGTAGTGTGGTTAGCCAGTTTGAAGCGCCCACTTCCTGTGCAATATCTGTACTCCTCCTTGTGTCTTCTGGGAGTTCTCTCATTAGGTCACTCAGAGTGTCTCTGTTTTCTTTCTCTGTTTATGGAGATTTCATTCCTTATTGACCTAATATCTTGAGGGTTGTCTTCTCCCCTACCACCACCTTTACTTCTACTACTACTACTACTACTACTACTACTACTACTACTACTACTACTACTACTACTACTACTGCTGCTGCTGCTGCTGCTGCTGCTGCTGCTGCTACTACTACTACTACTACTACTACTACTACTACTACTACTACTACTACTACTACTACTACTACTACTACTACTACTACTACCACCACCACCTTTACTTCTACTACTACTACTACTACTACTACTACTACTACTACTACTACTACTACCTTTTCTCCATAAGTTCTGGTACAGTAACATAACTATTACCCTACCACATCCCACACACTCCACATCACACCTCTCCACTTGCACACCACCACACCACCGTCCCCACCACCTTCATCAGGCAAATGGAAAGAAAATTAAAATGATTTATTGTGTTAAAGTTGACCGGAGGAGGGGAAGGGTGAGGGGAGAGATGTAGGAGAGAAGGGAGATGAGTTGTCATGTTTGTGGGGGGATACACACGTAATGGTAGGGGGGGGGATGTAGAAGGGGAGGTGGGAGTAGCATAAACAGGTGTCAGGTCCTGAACTTGACTAAGGAAGAAGAGTGCACTGAGAGGGACAGGAAGAGGAGGAAAAATAATAAGAGCACTTAAAAAAAAATACGGTAACAGTATGGGAAAGAAATAATAGTAAACTATCGTAGGAATGTGTGTGTGTGTGTGTGTGTGTGTGTGTGTGTGTGTGTGTGTGTGTGTGTGTGTGTGTGTGTGTGTGTGTGTGTGTGTGTGAGTGTGTGTGTGTGTGTGTGTGTGTGTGTGTGTGTGTGTGAGAGAGAGAGAGAGAGAGAGAGAGAGAGTGTGCAATGCTAAAATTTTGGAAGGCTAGAAAAAGACTAATAAAAGGAAATCAGTAAAGAAATAAAAAGGGGAGAAATCACGAGGGTAGAAGGAAAAAGAAGGAAGAAAAAAAAGATAATCAGAAGAGTGAGAGAGAGAGAGAGAGAGAGAGAGAGCATTTGCATCATTGTTGAGTGGAAGCGACGTGGAGTGTGGAAGGTGGCGTGTGTGTGGTGTTTATTGGGGTCTGATCCTACTTTGGCGTCCAAGAGGAGGAGGAGACGCAAAAAGAAGAAAAAAAAGAGGAGGAAAGCTAGAAGGTGAATATAACGATGGGAAGGAGGAGGACTTCAGGAAGAGAGGAAGGGAGAGAGCAGGTGTTTGAATGCGAAACTACGGAGCGTAAAATTGGTGTTTGCTCTGGTTTACTTTACTGTTATTGTTATTATTATTATTATTATTATTATTATTATTATTATTATTATTATTATTATTATTATTATTATTATTATTATTATTATTATTATTGTTGTTGTTGTTGTTATTATTTCCATTATTATTATTATACTCATTGTAGTAGTTGTAATAACTCGATTATTATCAATCCTTCTTCATATAGTGGGAGGTCTGCGCCAACTTTTAACGTATGCGCAGGAAAGAGAGGAGAAAGAAAAAGAATGAAGAGGGGGTTGAAAGCTGAAGAATAAAGGAGGAGGAGGAAGAGGAGTGTATTGGAGAAGGATAAGAAAGAAGTGTGAAGTTGTCGACACCTGACCTGCTTCTCTTTCATACATGATTCTGCGGAGAGAGAGAGAGAGAGAGAGAGAGAGAGAGACTGGGAACCGTAAGTGCTGTTAGTCATACAATTATCTTAAAATGCCAAATACAATTATATGATAACGGTAAAGGGTCAGTGAGTCATTACCCAACACGCGACGCAGTGCAACGCGGAATTTGAACAAAGCACAGAGTGGAACATTAAGAAACAAAAACAAAAAAAATAGTTTTAAGAGATACCGTGTATTATAAATGATGAGAAGCAAAGAAGTTCAAAGTGGAACGAAAAACGATTGTTAAATAAGTTGCTGGTAAGAAATTTTTGACATAAAAAACGAAGAAAGAAAAAGAAGAAAGAAAATGAATACTCGTAATTTTAGTTAGATTTTGGTTATAAGGATTCTATACGAAATACAATTATAACATTACCACCTGTAAGTTAGGAAACATACTGAATCCTGGATCGGCTATGGTGATGTTAGGTGCGCTTATTATCGAGATGCGTAGGAAAATTCAACTGATCAAACGTAAAGAAATGTGTCGCAAGTAAGAAAGGTCGCGTGAGAGATGCTCTACATTAACAAGCTAAGTGTGACGAAGTGACTAAATATCACTAAGAGCTAAGTGTGTGTGTGTGTGTGTGTGTGTGTGTGTGTGTGTGTGTATGTGTGTGTGTGTGTGTGTGTGTGTGTGTGTGTGTGTGTGTGAGAGAGAGAGGTGCAGAGTGAGGAATAAGTTAAGGAGCTCCTTTTGACTTACGAGATGAGAAAAGAAGGAAGGAAGGATTGAAGGAAGAGAGGAAGGGATTGGCAGGAGGAAGGAAGCTGTAGGAAGACGCAAAACGAAGATGTAATTGACAGCCGGAGGAAGTGGGAGGAAGAAAAAAGAACATTTGGTTCTTAGGAGAGAGAGAGAGAGAGAGAGACGTGCCAACGTAAAGGTGACATTTAGGAAGAAGAAATAATGAAACATGGGGCGAAGAGGAGGAGGAGGAGGAGGAGGAGGAGGAGGAAGCAGGAAGTAGGAAGAGCACATAGATCTGAACAAAAAGAGACAAGAAAGTATCACGTTCCGATAAAAAAAGATAAGAAAAGATGAAAGAAACTCTTGTAAGTGAACTGATCAACATTCCTTCCTTGTACGCGTGTGACGGACAGCCCCAGACAAGAACACGACCCTCTTCTCATTGGCTCTCCACCTCTTTCTCTCCCTCTCTCCCTCCCCCTCTCTGTAAACCCACCCACCCCCCGCTCTCTTACATTCTTATCCTCCTCCGTCCTCCCCTTGCGCTCCTCCCTTCTTCCCCCACTTCCTTCCCTCCTCTCTTCCTCCTTCCTTATCTTGCCTCCCTTCCTTCCTCTCCCTAAGTCCTTCTCTCCCCCTCCCTACTTTCCCTCACGCACCTTTCCTACCATGGATCCATGTTTCCTTCTATATTCTCTGCCTTTTTTTTTTCCTTCCCTCCCTTCCTCCTCGCTAATTCCCCCTCCCTTCCCCCCTCTTTTCTGTCCCTCTGGTGTCTCCCCCCTCTTTCTCTACTTCCTTCCTCCCCCCTCTTTCCCTACTTCCCTCCCTCTTTCCCTCCTTTCAGTCCCTATCTTCTTCTTTTATCCATTATCCCCCTCACTTTAATGTTTCGTCTGGCTCTCCATCCTATCTTTCTTCCTTCCGCCTCCTCATTCTCTCTCCCTCCCTTTCCTACACTCGTCCTATCCGATGCACTGTCCCTCATCCTCTCTTCTATCCACTGACCCATCATCCCACCTCTTTCGTCCTCTTCCCACCCGTCCTTCCTCATATTGACTCTCCTTTTCCTCCCTAATCTCTCTCTCTCTCTCTCTCTCTCTCTCTCTCTCTCTCTCTCTCTCTCTCTCTCTCTCTCTCTATCTCTCCCACACACACACATTCATTATTATATTTTTTACTACTACTACTACTACTACTACTACTACTACTACTACTACTACTACTACTACTACCATAATAACATCCTCCCCATCTTCCTCCTCCTCACAGCAGCAGGTTGCGGTGGCCATGGTTACAATCAGATTAGCAGCGCTTGTGATGGAATATTCGTTGTGTGCTAGTGGATCATGAAGGTTCGAGGGCACAAGGTTTCGGTTTTCGGGGACGAGGAAGGAGGGATGGAGCGGGGCAAGCAGAGGCGAGAGGGGGAGAACAAGGGGTTGGCCTGAGGGCGGTGCGGGGCGGGGTTGGTTAGGGCAGTTTGGGTGTGTTCCAGAAGGACCTCGCACCAATCTGGAATGTATTGGCCTGGAACTCTGTGATTCATGTGAAGAAAGGAGAGGAAGGAAGGAGAAAGGGAGAGGAGAAGAAGAAGTGGGAGGTGAGTGGAGAGGAGTGAACTGACTGGAGGATAAGTAGCCAACAAAAATTAAGTGGAGAAAAGCAGCAATGAAGGAGAAGGAAGAGAAGAGAGAAGAGGATGATGATGATGATGATTATGATAATGATGATGATGGAGGAGGAGAAAAAAGAAATTGAAGGCGGAGGAAGAGCAGAAGGATAAGAAGAAGAAGTAGAAAGAGGAGAGAAGCTTAATGAGTAGGAGGAAAGAAGGAAAAGAGAAAGGTGGAAAAGAAGGAAAGAAAACACGGAGCTGGTAAAGGAAAAACAAAAAGATTAAGGAGTGAACATAAAGGATACAGTACAGAAAAAGCACAAAAAAACTCTGTCAAGGAAGATTTTTTTAAGCTGGGTGAAAGAGAGATAAAACTCCCGAGTGTGTTTTACAAAGAATACAGTAGAGACGAGGAACGTAAAAGAGAAGGACGGGATGGAGTAACAGAGGCAGTATGAGGAAGTGGGGAATGAAGCGGAAGAAAAGAGAAAAAAACTAAAGTGGTGGTGTGGGAAGACTGAGGAGGAGGAGGAGGAAACACAAAGAAGAACAGGAGGAGGAGGGTGAGGGTGAGGGCGAGGGCGAGATGAAGGAAGAGGAGGAGAAGAGGAAAAAGACAAAAAGAAAATTGAATGAAGAGGAGAAATAAAGGAAAACAAGAGGAGAAAGAGGAGACGGGATGTAGGAGGAACCCTCCTCCTGGTGAAAGAAAGGAAGGAGAAGGAGATGAAGGAGGAAAAGAAGTTGTTACAGGAAGGAGGGAAGATGGCGATGAATGAAAAGAAGGAGGAAGAGGAGGTTGGGTGTATTCCAGAACTTCCAGAGATGAAATGGTCTGTCCTGCTGGAATTTTACCATCCACGATGTTTTCCCGGAATGTTTTTAAAAGCCTAGGAAAGCGTCTAACCTGGAGTCTCTTGAGCTAAAAGGAGTCATCGATCTGGAAAACCCGCGAGACAGGCTGAGGGGGCAAGGGTAGTGTTCCGCGGCAGCTGCTATGGCTTGCTTGCATGTGTGCTCTCTCTCTCTCTCTCTCTCTCTCTCTCTCTCTCTCTCTCTCTCTCTCTCTCTCTCTCTCTCTCTCTCGTAAAGTTAAGGAAAGGAAGGAAAGGAAGGAAACCAAGTGTAGGTAACTTATGAGTGTATTTTTCGGGAAGTCTTGCCATCATCATCTTAAGTGCTAGTAAATAAGTTGGGTCTTGAGTGGTACTCGTAAAAATAGCAGTGATGGGGGTAGTAGTATATATAGTATGGGAGACAGTTGTGGTTGTGCATGGCGGTGATGATCGTCGCGGTGAGGCTGCCAGAATCCTTTCCAAATCAGCAGAATAAAAAGAAACCCAAGAACTAGTTAATCCCTGGATGTCAAAACTTTTTACTCGCAATCCCATCAGCTTAATCACCCCGGAACGTTATCACGCCTTGGGAATCCTCCTTAAGAATAGTAAATTGGGCACAGCTTTTCATTCCCAGTGCTTGAAGAGAAAGACATGGCAGAGGGGAGTGGGGAGATGAGAGATCGTATATCCCCTTTCTCCTCTTCCTCCTTTTACTGCTGATTCTTTTCTCCTCCTCCTCTATATCATCTCTTCCCCTTCCTTGTAATCTTATTTTTTCTTCTTATTTTCTTCTTTTTCCTCTTCTTTCTTTTTCTTCTTCTTCTTCTTCTTCTTCTTATTATTATTATTATTATTATTATTATTATTATTATTATTATTATTGTTAGTGGTAGCAGTAGTATAATTCCTATAATGATTATTGTCCTCGTCGTCGTCACCGTCTTGGTCATTGCCTCCTCCTCCTCCCCCTGTCTTGTGTTTTCCTTTCTTCTCCGCTCTATTTTTATACATGGTTGGAGTCAGACCAAAGGCTAAAAAGATAAAGAGAAAAAGCGCAACATTCTACTCCTTAAAAGATGACGGATAGAAGATTTTCCAAAAAACCTTCCCCTTTTTTTCTCATTTTCTCCTTTACGTATTCTGAATTTTCCATCTCCGTTTCGTCTTTCTCCTCCTCTTACGATCTCTCTTCTCCTCTTTTCCTTCTCTTGCCCCTTCTCCTGCTTCTGCTTCATGCTTCTTCCAGTTACTGCCATGGAATGTATTAACCCTGGAAGGGGGGAGATTACAGGTTACTACATGGAAGGGAAGTAAAGGGATCGGGAAACCGAGTTTGGAAAGAGAGGTCGTGGAGATGAGGGAAGCTGGGAGGTTAGGAGAGAGGGAGAGCTAGATTAAGTTCCTTCTATGTGAAGGTAACAGCTTTTAAAGGCGACGTGAGCGGGCGAAAGAGGAAGAGGAAGATGAGATTATAACGTTAACTCCTCCCTACCAGATTCTGGCGGAGAAGAATGGAGAGGGTGAAGAAGATCAAACATGTAGTGAATGGAGTGGAAGGGTTGTGGGAAAGAGAAGAGCAGGAGAATGGCATGTTCATGTGGGGTGGAAGCAGGTATTAAAACGCAAAGACGATGATCAGGTGATGTTTCGAGGGGAGAGAGCAGCAGCACCAGCAGCAGTCTCTTTTCCTTGTGAGAGAGAGAGGCAGCACCAGCAGCCCAGGTCTTTCTTTCCTTGTGAGAGAGAGAGAGAGAGAGAGAGTCTTTCTTTCCTTGTGTGTTAAAGCTACGCTTTGAGGTGAAAAAAGTACACCAGGCACTATAGGCAGCAAGAGGAAAAGAGGCGACCTGCGGACCTGGAGGGACCTGCGGTTGCACAGAGACTTCTTCCATGTCCTTCTATTCTATTCGTTTTCTCCTTGTCCAATCTTTGTCATGCCAATTCATCATCGTCCTCCTGTTTTTGCTTTCTTCGTTCTTGTTTTCGTACTCGTCCTACGGCGTCCTGTCACGTTTTTTCACATACTATTATTGGCCCCACGTCCTATTTGTTTTCTCGTTTCCACTTTCGCGTTTCCTTCCTAGTCCACGTAATTGTCCTCGTCCTCCTCGTCTCATACGCCGCCACCCACGATCACTGGAGCAACAGCACCACGCCGCCCTGACCTTTACGTGTTGGCGGCGTGACCGAGGCGTATCCGGCTCACCATTGCTCGACTTTCTTGCCTCAGTATCGCTCTCGACAGACCTGGGTGCCTCAGCCGCCGCCCCGCCGCAGCCCCTCTGCAGCCTTCAGTTTGTTGCGGCTGAGGGGAGAGTGAGTTTCCTTGCTTTCAGCTTCAGTGGCGCGCGCGCCTGTGTGTGTGTGTGTGTGTGTGTGTGTGTGTGTGTGTGTGTCGCCGTCAGCGCCGCCGGGGTGAGTACAGGGCGGGCGGGAGAACGGGCTGATCAATATTTGTCACCAGGTGGAGTCCGCGGCAGGTGGGGGTCGGAGGGCGTAGGTTGGTTGAGCTACGAGCAACAGGCGCCACTTTATAGCGAGCTGGTGCTTAGGAAATATAGGCAAATCGTAATAACGTTTCCAATTACGTGGCCGAATGACTATTTATGACTCACTCCTTTTTTTTCAAATGATGTTAAAAAAGCATGATTGATAATTAATGAACTTATACCCGCCTCGCCATATTTCCGAGTTAATTTGGTTCAATCTCTTATACTCTAAAGCTGCTTTTATTTAGGAGTTGGGAAATTGTGTCTACCCCATTATAGCCCCTCCTTTCCCTCCAATCTTTTTGTATTTCTCCCTATACCCTCCCTGTATGCCTCTCCTCCTCCTCCTCCTCCTCCTCCTCTTCCTCCTCCTCCTCCTCCTCCTCCTCCTCCTCCTCCTCCTCCTCCTCCTCCTCCTCCTCCTCCTCCTCTTCCTCCTCCTCCTCCTCCTCCTCCTCCTCCTCCTCCACGTTGATCACTCCAAACTCTTCACGCTACAAACTAACCTGAGAACAAGAAACAACGGAAAAACAATTCAAACAAAGCGATGCAATACCGACATAGGCAGGAGTTATTTCTCGAATAGGGTTGTTCGCCACTGGAACAGCCTCCCTGCAGAAGTGGTTAGCGCAGAGACCATCAACTCATTCAAGAAACGCATTGACTGCCACTTTGCTGCAACTGGAGTGAACTGAACATATCCAAGAGTAGGTGCACAAGTGCTTTAATCCTTCCCTGCAAGCCACTCCTATGGCAAACGGATTGATTAAATCACTGAAAGCAGGCAGCCTAGTATTGAGCCAACAGGCTTTCTGCTGCCTGCTAGTCCATGTTTCCTCCTCCTCCATCTCCTCCTTCTCCTCCTGCTCCTCCTCCTCCTCATTCGCCTCTTTTCCAAACAGAACATCTCGAGAGACGTGTGGAAGCGAGAGTGGGACTGAGTTAATTATTTTCTTTTATTTTGTGACAGTTTTGCTGATTTTTTAGCCATGAATATGAGTGATTATTGTCTGCCTCCGTCTGCCAGCCTCCTCGTTTGTTTCTCTGACGGTGTTTCTGCCAAATTTTACAATCTGCGTCTCCTCGTGTGTTTCAGTCAAAGCGTCTCTCTCTCTCTCTCTCTCTCTCTCTCTCTCTCTCTCTCTCTCTCTCTCTCTCTCTCTCTCTCTCTCTCTCTCTCTCTCTCTCTCTCTCTCTCTCTCTCTCTCTCTCTCTCTCTCTCTCTCTCTCTCTCTCTCTCTCTCTCTCTCTCTCTCACACACACACACACACACACACACACACACACACACACACATACACACGTACTTTAATGCCCGCCTGTTTATTCCTCCCTCCCCGCCCTTTCCTCCATCAACCCTGTTTTCCAGGAACTGCCTATCAATCTACCTCTCCCCTCTTCCCTCTACTTATCTTCCTTTATCCAACCATTCTTTTCTCCATCCCTTTCGTATTTTCTCCCTCCGCCTCCGTCTCCTCACCGCTCACTTTCCCTGCAGCACGTCAGCGTCTCAATCAAGATAGAAGATGATACTACTACTACTACTACTGTTACTACTATACTACTACTACTACTACTACTACTTCTACTACTGATGATGATGATGATAATAATGATGATGTTGCCACCGCAACACTTAATAAATATAATAATAATAATAATAATAATAATAATAATAATGACTGATAACAATATGTATCATTAGTATGATGCAAACAATATATTTACAATAAAACCAATAATGAAAATACAGTAACCAACAATCACTACTCCCATGCTGGGTAGGGTGACTTAACTTATGAAGCAAGAAAAGGTTATTCATAGGAGGAAAAATCCGGCTTGAATAAAAGCACATCCCTTTTAACCGACAGACACACCATTACTTGACGTGCCGCAATAGCCTGTTTATAGACCCAGAATCTTAAACAACCTGAAAAATTGATATTGAAAAAGTTAATAATCAATACTAGGGTTAGATTCTCGTGCCGAGCACACAACTCCCTGTATTGTAGAATACGAGGTAGCCACCCGATAACAATACTGCCGTTACTTATACTACTACTACTACTTCTACATCTACTACTACTACTACTACTACTACTACTACTACTACTACTACTACTACTACTACTACTACTACTACTACTACTACTACTCTCCTCCTCCTCCTCCTCCTCCTGTTAAGTGGCGTGCTCATCGTAGAAAGTGACATTTTACGCACAATTGAAAAGATTAAAGTAAGCAAAGCTCCTGGTCCAGACAAAATTACCCCTAGGGTCTTAAAAGAAATCAAACATCAAATTTGTAAACCGCTCTCCATCATATTCAATAAATCTTTAACAGCTGGAAAAGTTCCGTCGGATTGGAAACTTGCAAATGTCACACCAATTTTCAAAAAGGGGGACAAGTCTCATCCTGGAAACTATCGACCAATTAGCCTGACATCTATTGTTTGTAAGTTAATGGAGACTATCATTCGCGACAATATGGTGAAATTCTTCGAAGAAAATAATATAATAAATAATTCGCAACATGGCTTCCGTAGTAAACGTTCGTGTTTGACTAACTTACTTGATTTTTTTCACTATATTTTTGAGGTGTTCGATGAAAGCAGATCAGTAGATATCATATATCTGGATTTTCAAAAGGCATTTGATAAGGTCCCCCACCAACGATTGCTCAGCAAACTACTGGCGCACGGTATCTCAGGTAACATTCACAATTGGCTTGCGGACTGGCTCTCTGAGCGGAAACAGAGAGTTCTAAAAGTTGTTACATCTAAATGGCTAGATGTCAAAAGCGGCGTACCTCAAGGATCAGTGCTTGGCCCCATGCTCTTCTTAATTTATGTTAATGATATCGATGATGGGCTCACTTGCAAAGTATCAAAATTTGCTGATGACACAAAATTGCACGTAAAGTAACTGCGATACTCGACGAAGAAGCTTTACCAGCAGATATAGATCGACTTGCACGGGGGGCCAATCAATGGCAAAGGAAAGTTCACGTTGAGACATGTAAGTGTTGCACATCGGAAAAAATAACAATCGCGTTCGGTACGTAATGAATGGCCAACAACTTTCTGCAGTAAGTAAAGAAAAGGATCTTGGAATCACTATATCAAGCGATTTAAAGCCCGGTCAGCATTGTTCAGAGGTAGTTAAAACTGCAAATAAATTGGTTGGCTTCATCGGACGAGTCTTTAATAATAAATCGGAAAAGTAATATTAAAACTGTATAATTCGTTGGTTCGACCCCGTCTAGAGTACTGTGTACAGTTTGGTCTCCCTACTACAGAAAAAGACATAGAAAAGTTGGAACGGGTCCAACGAAGAGTAACAAAGATGATTCCTAGGTTGAGAAATTTGTCATATGAACAAAGGCTTAAAGAAGTAAATTTATTCAGCCTATCAAAACGAAGAATGCGAGGCGATCTAATAGAAGTGTTTAAAATGTTCAAAGGATTCAGTAATATTAATGCGGAAGATTACTTTACAATTGATCGATCAAATAGAACAAGAAGAAATCACAATTTGAAGATAAGTGGTAAAAGATTCTCGTCGCACGAAGCTAAACACTTCTTCTTCAATCGAGTTGTTAATGTTTGGAACTCTCTACCTTGTGATGTCGTTGATAGTACAACAGTTACGGCCTTCAAGAATAGATTAGACAAGTGTTTTGAATCCAACCAGCAACTAAGATATTACTCATTGTCGTAATAACGTTAAGTTCTTTCGAATACTGGTGTCCTTGTCCGCTTTTATCGCCCGGTTAGTGGTAGCAGTAATGGTAGTTCTTTCCTCTTTCCTACATAAATTCCATGCAGTTTTTCCATGCTGCATGGTTCGTTTTCCTTTCCTGCCAGCTTTGGCTGGAGGGATGGGGGTGGGCCAGGAGCCTTCGCCTTTGCTGTCCTTCATCTTCCACCTTTGATTAGATAGTTAGTGTAGCTTGTCACAAACAGCCTCGTAAGGACCAGCAGGTCTGCTGTTGTTTGTTCTTCCTTTGTGTTCCTTTGTGTTCCTCCTCCTACTACTACTACTACTACTACTACCGCTACTGCTACTACTTCTACTACAGCTGTTGTTTCTACTACTACATAAAAGATACCTCCACCCATGTTTATTTTCCCGACACATAATCATGGAGCTTGGAGGTCATTAGCCCCGACTCTGTTCGGTAATGACTGGCATCCAACAATATCACTAATACTAAATCTATACTTACACCTTATCATCTATTGCGTCTAGATTTCCCTTTCCTTCCCTACTCGTATCACTCCCGACCCACCCTAATATCACTCTCCACCACTGTGGCCTCATAGTCCATATTGGAGATGTTGGTGGCTTTTGGGCCAGAGTGTTTGGTGCCCCTGAGACAAAGGATGGCCGACCTGAGCAGGGAGAACGAGGGGCGATACCTCATCCAGGCGACAACGTGGCTCCTTGGCTGATGCTTCTGTTCTGTGTTCAGTTCCGCGAGTCGTGGGTAGAAGCATCGGGCCCTGGGACCCATCCCGCCGGATGTGGTGAAGACGAGGGGGATAAAGCTGCCCTGATCCACATGTTGGATTCTTTCACCGTATTCCCTTGTCTTCTCCTGCTCGTTCCTGTGGAAGGCGGCTTCCAGGGGCAGCTCACGGTGAGCTGCCGGGTGAGCTGCCATCGGGTCGAATATGCGCATGTCCATGAACGCCCGATGTCCACGCACCCAGAATCCGCGGGCACTTACATCAACCCGTGCTGGGGAAGCAGTGCCTACTACTACTACTACTACTACTTCTACCAACGCTGCAACTACTAGTACTACTACTGCTATCACTACTAGTACTACTACTGATGATGGTATTACTACTACTACTACTACTACTAATGATAGTAGCAGTAGTAGTACTACTAGTTGCGGCAGTGATAGAAGTAGTAGTAATAGTTAATAGTAATTATAATTATTATTATTATTATTAACATTATTATTATTGTCATTATTATTATTATTCATTATTTTTATTATAATTATTGATTTATATTATTATTGATTCATTATTAATATCTATTATTATTGTTATTATTATTATTATTATTATTATTATTATTATTATTATTATTATTATTATTATTATTATTATTATTATTATTTTCATCATCATGATTATTGCATTATTATTATTATTATTATTATTATTATTATTATTATTATTATTATTATTATTATTATTATTATTATTATTATTATTATTATTATTATTATTATTATTATCATATATTATTATTATTATTATTATTATTATTATTATTATTATTATTATTATTATTATTATTATTATTATTATTATTATTATTATTATTATTATTATTATTATTATTATTATTATTATAAATAATAATGTGTGTGTGTGTATATATATATATATATATATATATATATATATATATATATATATATATATATATATATATATATATATATATATATATATATATATATATATATATATATATATATATATATATATATATATATATATATATATATATATATATATACACACACACACACACACACACACACACAAACACACATATACACACAGAAAAGGAGACAATTCAAGGACGTGAACAAAAATAAAACTAATAAAAAAAAACGCTACTTACTGTTCCTGAATAGAGTACAGAGGAGTGGCCAAAAAGAGAGGTCAATTTCGGGAGGAGAGGTGTCCAGATACCCTCCTCTTGAAAGAGTTCAAGTCGTAGGCAGGAGGAAATAAAGATGAAGGAAGATTGTTCTAGAGTTTACCAGCGTGAGGGATGAAAGAGTGAAGATGCTGGTTAACTCTTGCATAAGAGGTTTGGACAGTATAGGGATAAGCTTGATTCGAAAGTCGTCTGAGGCGAGGCCGCGGGAGGGGGGGAGACATGCAGTTAGCAAGTTCAGAAGAGCAGTCAGCGTGAAAATATCGATAGAAGACTATCAGTAAGAGGAGGAGAGCTGATGAGACGAAGAGCCTTACGGCCGTAGTATTAATCTTCCCCATTCCCTTTCCGTCCCCATCCCCATACGCGGGTCTGGGGTATGTGTAAGCCGCCCCATCCCCTCCCCGTCCCCGGCGGGCCAGACAAGACCAACCCGCAGGTCATAATAATGTTGGCAGCACTTTCAAACCAATAATTACAGAAAACGAGATAAATAATGCATTTTTCACACACCATTGTATTCATATACATTATATATCATAAAACAAAACAGCAGCGTTGTTGATCTACATGTAAATAACAGGTAACGCGGGTAAGTGAATTTATGAGACAGGTTGGTATCCGTGACTGGTCACACACCTGGCCAGCCATGGGGCAGCCACATAGGGGTTGCCAGGTCGTGTCATTGGTGGCATATTTGTCTTAAATCAAGGTGGTCACCTAGAAGTGCCCTTTTTTATGGTATATGTTGAGTATTACTATAACAATGCCATATTTAGTCATCTATCTGCCGTCTTTTGCCATTCTGGGGGCAATTATAAATAAATCTTCAGGAATAACTGTATGTTTACAATCAAATGGAAACACAAGAGTCTTTACAAACTAAAAGAAATATATTAACTTCAGCAAAGTTTGCGATACAATATCAATCATATAAATATTCTGATACTTTTAAATATATTTTCTTCTATAATAACAAATATAACACTATTTATTCATGAAATATACGAAGGGGAACCTAAAGATGTCCTGCCTCACACCCCGCGGAGTCAACACTTTTTCGACCCCATCCGGTCTCTCTCCAAGTAGTGTTAATCAACCCCAACCCCAGGGACACTTAAAACTGGGTCACAGCCAAGGAAAAGGGATGGGATAGGAACGGGAATGGGGAGATTAATACTGGCCGTTAGACTCCACTCTGTCCAATAGAGCTGTGTGAGTGGAGTCCCCCCACACGTGATGAGATGCATACTCCATACGAGGGCGGAGAAGGCCCCGGTATATGGATAGCAACCGTGCGGGGGAGAAGAACTGGCGGAGACGATACAGAACGCCCAACCACGAGGAAGCTGATTTAGTGAGAGAGGAGATGTGAAGTTTCCAGTTAAAATTTTGAGTTAAGGATAGACCGAGGATATTTAGTGTTGAAGAAGGTGACAGCTGAGTGTTGTCGAAGAATAGGGGATAGGTGTTTGGAAGATTGTGTCGAGTTGATAGGTGGAGAAATTGAGTTTTTGAGGCATTGAAGGACACAAGGTTCCTTCTACCCCAATCGGAAATGATAGCAAGGTCTGAGGTTAAGCGTTCTGCAGCATCCAGTCTGGAGTCTTGTAATTCCTGTTGAGAGGGTCTTCTATTGAAAGAAGTTGAATAATGCAGAGTGGAATCGTCGGCGTATGAGTGGACAGAGCAGTTTGTTATGGAAAGAAGATCATTGATGAATAACAGGAAGAGAGTGGGTGATAGGACACCACTGTTAATAGATTTAGGGGAAGAACAGGGATCGTCTACCACCGCAGAGATAGAACGGCCGGAAAGGAAACTGGAGATAGAGAAACAGAGAGAGGGATAGAATCCGAAAGAGAGCAGTTTAGAAAGCAAAGACTTGTGCCAGACTCTATCGAAGGCTTTCGATATGTCTAGCGCAACAGAGAAACTTTCAACGAAAAGGCTAAGAGAGCAAGAAAATCGCCAGTAGAACGCCCCTTGCGGAACCCATACTGGCGATCAGATAGAAGGTTAGAAGTGGAAAAGTGCTGTTGAATCTTCCGGTTAAGGATTGACTCAAAAGCTTTAGATAGACAGGAAAGTAAAGCTATAGGGCGGTAGTTCGAGGGATTGGAACGGTCACCCTTCTTAGGCACAGGCTGTAAGAAGGCGTGGTACTTCCAGCAGGAAGGAAAGGTGGATGTTGATAAGCAGAGACGAAAGAGTTTGACCAGGCAGGGTGTCAGCACGGAAGCACAGTTTTTAAGGACAATAAGAGGCACTCCATCACACACACACACACACACATATATATATATATATATATATATATATATATATATATATATATATATATATATATATATATATATATATATATATTTTTTTTTTTTTTACCTCAGCCTATAGTGCCAGTAGGCTTTCTTGAGGGGCCTGGATGGTATTCCAACCCAGCCCGTCATGGCGCAGGCAAGTTTTTTATAGTGGCGCCATCCTTTCTTGGCTCATGCTGCCTTCCGGAGCTCGTTCTTGATTCACTTGGGCGGTTTCCTCTAGAGTCCGGGTTGATGGGTGGTGTTCTGGACAATATGTGGGTAGTCTTAGGCCACTCGGCGGTGACTGAAACTTCCAGGGTGGTAGCGTCAGGATTCGAACCAGCGTCGTCCATCACGCGGTGAATGTGGGTCCCACGCTAACCACTCAGCCACCACTACATATATATATATATATATATATATATATATATATATATATATATATATATATATATATATATATATATATATATATATATATATATATATATACATGTGTGTGTGTGTGTGTGTGTGTGTGTGTGTGTGTGTGTGTGTGTGTGTGTGTGTGTGTGTTCATGCTGAGCTCGTTCTGCACACTTTTCACGCCCCAGTCCATCATGCTCCTGGCGGTGGTGGAGGGGATATTTTGGTGGTGATGGTGATGCTTGTAGTAATCTTGATCTCTAAGGCAACTTAGTGACCTTGTGTGTGTGTGTCTGTGTGTGTGTGTGTGTGTGTGTGTGTGTGTGTGTGTTATCAGGTGCCTCGTGTGCATCCTGTGTGTCGTGCTGGAGGTATCTGGCGTGTTTCCTCCGTCCCTTGGTCCCTCCTTTCCTCTCTCCCTCTCTCCTTCCTCTGTCTCATGTGGCTATTGTCGTTGGGTGGAAAATGTAAGGCCTTGAGTAAGAAGAGGACTCTCTCTCTCTCTCTCTCTCTCTCTCTCTCTCTCTCTCTCTCTCTCTCTCTCTCTCTCTCTCTCTCTCTCTCTCTCTCTCTCTCTCTCTCTCTCTCTCTCTCTCTCTCTCTCTCTCTCTCTCTCTCTCTCTCTCGTTTCCTTTGATGCTAGTATTTTTACCTTGTTTTTTTCCTTCTTTCGGACTTACATGTTTTTATACATTTCCACTTTAAACAATTTATTTTTAAGTTTTATCCTTTCTGCCGACTTTTTTGTGTTTTTAGTTTTTCTTGTGTTTCGTCGGCTTTCCTGCATTCCTTCTCTTGCTGCGCTTTATTTCCTGGTTCGTTGGTTGTTCCCCTGCTCGTCGTCGTGTGAGGCAATCCTTTACTCGTGTTTGCATTCCTCTTCTTGTTATTCCGAATCGTGTTTTCTTTTTTCTCTTATGAATCTCTTTTCCTGTTGTGTGATTGTATCAGTTTCCTGGCTTACTCACTATCGTTATTATTCTTTTTTTTAACAATCTTTTTTTTCTTCATTTGTTATATATATATATATATATATATATATATATATATATATATATATATATATATATATATATAGAGAGAGAGAGAGAGAGAGAGAGATACACACACACACACACACACACACACACACAAATCCTCATCCTCATCCTTATTCTCCTCTCCTCCTCACCCTCCTCAATCTACTACTACTACTACTACTACTACTACTACAACTACTACTACTACTTCTACTACTACTACTACTACTACTACTACTACTACTACTACTACTACTGCTGCTGCTGCTGCTGCTATAACTACGATCCATTTTCTCTTATTTTACATACTTCAAAATCTTTGTTCCTTTCTAGACTCCTTCCTTTTATTTTTTTCCTTCTTGTTCTTTATGTTGACGGCATAGATGTCTTTGTGAAGAACTTTCTTTCAAACCTGGTCAGGCCATAGCCGTGGGAGAGGGATGTAGGGCGTATGCTAGATGTGGAAGGGAAAGGAAAGGAGAAGTAGTGACAAGAAGAGAGGAAAGGGTAGGGGGCAGGTTGCTGTGGGGGAAGGGGGGAGAAGGAGTGAAGAATGGGAAGGTAAAGGGTGGTTATAGGGGCGTGGGGATGCAGTGTAGGGTGGGAATAAAGAGTAAGGAAGAAAAGAGTGAGTAATGGAAGGGACGGAGCCTGGGAAGGAAGGGACAGAGGTAAAGAGGAATGAGGGAAGGAGAGAGGGCGAGGAGCTGACGAATGCAGGTCTGGAGACAACCAGTCAAGCAGACAGCCCACCAGTCCTTTTTTCTTTCTTTCTTTTTCTCTTACTATGCCATGTCAGTTACCAACTTCACCTCAGTTTTTTCCGTGTTGCTTTTATTTTCCTTAATATTCCTCCCGCTTCTTTGTCTCATCTGTCACCAAGTTATTCCGATTCCTGCTCATTGCCCTTGCTTCGTCTCTCTCTCTCTCTCTCTCTCTCTCTCTCTCTCTCTCTCTCTCTCTCTCTCTCTCTCTCTCTCTCTCTCTCTCTCTCTCTCTCTCTCTTGTTCTCAGAGGCATTATTAACATATATGACCATGAATAATGGAGTCAGAAGTTGGGGGAAGCTGCTTTTGTTTCTCGAGTCATTGAGGCTGTATGGTTTTGTGTTTTTTTTCTTTTAACTGAGCAGTAGCAGCAGCAGAAGCAGTAGGAGAAGCAGCAGCAGTAGTAATAACAGTAATAGTAGTATAGTAGTAGTTATTGTAGTTTTTGTTTACAGTACGAGTCATGTTGTGGTAGTGGCAGTAGTAGTAGTAGTAGTAGTAGTAGTAGTAGTAGTAGTAGTAGTAGCAACAGTTGTAGTAAGAATAGATAGTTGCGTTTTTTTTTTGTAGTAGTAGTTGTAGTTATCGAAGTACCTCCACGGTCGTATTAGTTTTTTTTTTTTTTTCGTTTTACGTTTGGCGCCATCTTTTAACGTTTAGCCTATAGCGCCGGTCGGCTTTCATGATGGGGCCTGATGGTCGGCATCAGCTGGTTAGTGGCGCAGGGAAGTATTTTTTATAGTGTCGACATTCTTGCTTGGCTCTTGATGCCACCCAGGAGATCCGCTTTATCCTCTTTAGAGAGTTTCGCTGGAGTTGATAGGTTGTTATCAGAACAGCATGAGCACGTGAGTAGTGTTAGGTCACTCAGCAATGCCTGAAAATTGTCAGCTTGTATCGGCTGACGGGACTTGATCCCCAGTCCACCAGGGCACCGCTCCCGTACGCTGGCCACTCAGCCACCGCCTCCTTGATAGCAGTAGTAGTTGTTTTTATTGTCTTAGACAGAGCACATGGTCGTGGAAGCAGCAGTGCAGGATGAAATAGGTTTTATATATATATATATATATATATATATATATATATATATATATATATATATATATATATATATATATATATGTGTGTGTGTGTGTGTGTGTGTGTGTGTGTGATAACTAAGCTTTGATGAAGTGAACTTCTTAACTCGTTGCGTGTAACACCTCTTCTTTAAATTGTTGTGCCTCACATATAGGTTAAATAATTTAAATTCCTTGAAAAATACATCCCCAACTTGTTACAACGATTAATACAAGAGTGCACGTCAACTTTATTCACGCGAAAAAAGTGTAATAGTGTACTTCGAGGTTAGATAATATTTTTTTCTGGGAAATTGCGTATACATAAAAAAGAAAAAAAATTCGGGAGATATCATGAAGGCCTTGTGTTGCAGCATATCAGGGCCGGGTAGGAGGAGAGAGAGAGAGAGAGAGATTTATAGATTTACATAGAAAATCAGACCACACAGACCCATGGTCCAGACTTGGTGGTCTGTCCTTAAACCTAAGTGATTTTACATTAATCAGAAGACTCCAAAACGTTGCACTTCTACTCTAGTTGATATTAAGTTGAAGGAAGTGACGGTCGAGCTTATTTTTAAAGGAGTCAATCGTGTTACACTGGACCACTGACGGTGGAAGCTTATTCCATTCTCGCACTACAACGTTGGTGAAGAAAAATTTGGTGCAGTCTGAATTTACTTGTCTACATCTGAGTTTTACGCCATTGTTCCTCGTGCGCAAAGTGTCATCGATCATAAACAATGTTGATCTGTCTACATTCGTGAAACCATTAAGTATTTTAAAACATTCGATCAGTTTTCCTCGGAGGCGACGTTTCTCAAGAGAGAACATGTTAAGGGTAGAAAGCCTTTCTTCGTAGGATTTGTTGCGCAAGAGAGAGAGAGAGAGAGAGAGAGGGGTGCCACTATTTTTTTTTTTTGCGTGTGTGTGCATTTGTGCGTGTATGTGTGCTTTCCCGTATACCTGGCATCCCTTTTATTCACCTGTCGCGGGGCCTCAAACACGTCCCTGGACCCGGAGAGTGGGGGAGGGGGGGGGGAGGAAGGGATAGACGAACCACCACGACAGGAGACTCACAGGAACTCGAATAAAAAAAAGTAAAAAAGGTGGCCATAAGAGGTTGGTGCCTTCCCCGAAAAGTCATTAGGTAGGAGGATTTCACGGAACCCTTCAGATGGCTATATTTTTCGCTAGCTCAGGTTGGTAGCACACTGGCTGGCTCGGGGGCTGCCTGGTTGGTTGGCTGGCTGGGTTAATGGTTGGCTGACTGTGATTTAAGCTGGTATGGTCGGTGGAGAGCTGACTGATCCCAACTGGGTGGGGTTTTCCTTGCTTGCTCTACGATTCGGTGGCTGTTTGACTCTGTTTTATTTTCGGGGGTGGTTAGAGGGGGCTGTTTTGCTGGTTGACTGACTGACCTGATTAGATGAGGGATTGACTGGGTATCTAGATAGCTAGCTATCCAAATGAGTATTGGACTTGCATCCTGATTTGGTGGCTGGCTGGTGACTAAATGTTTTTATACCTGTCTTTTTGGTTGAATGACTGGCTGTCTGTGGGGGTGGCTGAAAAGAGAACTGGCTAGCTTAGGGGGTGGCTGATTGGATGGATGGTGGGGTGATCGGCTGAGTGGTTGGTTGGGCGACTGGCGGACTGGCTGAGTGAGTCGCTGCCTCGTTGGATGAGTGCGGGTGGCGAATTTGCCTGCCGCTTATCCCTTGCAGTACCTGTGGAAAGTTTATCGAGATATTTTCGCATTCGGTCCGTTTTTCTCTGTTTTGATGTACTACAAAAAAAAATAGTGTGCTCCACGATTTCTTGTTTTAATGCATATTTTTTATCTTCATTTTTCTTTTTACTTTGTTGACTTATGATAAGTTGCGTTTTTTTTTCTTTTTACTTTATATGAAGAACTGTTTTATTTATCGTGATGCTCGTTATAAATGATTTCTTTCTTTAAAGTATAACTGGGTTACGAGATTGTCGTTTAATATAGTTTTGCTCGTTGTTTTCTGTGTCTCGGTTAATTTATAACAGACATCCATCCGTTGTTTGTTAGGAACTTTGTGCGGTGCTCGTATTGCTGCTTCGTGTAAGGAAAAATTTGGTCGCAAGAAAGGAAACGTTATTTCTTCATCAGCGTATCAAACTTCTTTCCATTCTCTCTCTCTCTCTCTCTCTCTCTCTCTCTCTCTCTCTCTCTCCTCCCATGACCTACATCGTCTTTACATTCCTCCATTACCTCTTTTATACTCTTTTTCCTCCCACTTGTCTACCTTCCTCCTCTCCACTATCTTTCCCTTCCTCCCCTCTCGATCAACTCTTCCTCTTCTGCCCTTCATCTTTACCTCCACTCAATGCCTCTCCTCCATCATCTCTTCACGGTGGTTCCCTCATTTTTCCTTTCCTCCTCCTCGTCCTTCTCCACCACCATTACTCGAGGGGCGGAGGAGAAAGAGGAGGAGGAAGAGGAGGAGGAGGAGTGAGAGGAGTGTGCCTTCCTAGAAACACTGACACATATCGGCGCCTTCACAGTATATTTTCTGTTTCTCTCTTCTTCTTTTACTCCTTTACTTCTCTTACCCTTTTACTTTCTTTGTCCTCTTTCTTTCTTTATATTTGCATTTGTTTTTTTTCTTCATTTCCCTCTGTTCCTTTCCTTTTGTTGTTCATTGTCAGTCTCTCTCTCTCTCTCTCTCTCTCTCTCTCTCTCTCTCTCTCTCTCTCTCTCTCTCTCTCTCTCTCTCTCTATCTCTCTATCGCTCTCTCTCTCTCTCTCTCTCTCTCTCTCTCTCTCTCTCTCTCTCTCTCTCTCTCTCTCTCTCTCTCTCTCTCTCTCTCTCTCTCTCTCTCTCTCTCTCTCTCTCTCTCTCTCTCTCTCTCTCTCTCTCTCTCTCTCTCTCTCTCTCTCTCTCTCTCTCTCTCTCTGCTCATTACAAACAGTTCTTGAAAAGGTAAATAATGGCCAGACCTGTCAGTCCCTCTCCTCTTCACTCTATCATTCTCACTCCTCCTCCTCCTCCACCTCCTCCTCCTCCTCGCGTTATTGGTATTGTTTGACTTAACTTGGTGAGGAACAAACACCAAATCGCTCTTGTCTGGCGTAATTTGACTAATAATCCAGTTAATATACGTTATGCCGCAGCTCTCTCTCTCTCTCTCTCTCTCTCTCTCTCTCTCTCTCTCTCTCTCTCTCTCTCTCTCTCTCTCTCTCTCTCTCTCTCTCTCTCTCTCCCCCCCCCCCCCAGCGTCTCCTCTCCATTCCCCATCTATCGTATCATCCTTAATTAACACAATCTTTCCTCTTTCTCCTCGTCATCCCCCTCACGTGCCTCCCCTTCTCCACATCCTCTCGCTACCCCTGCCCTGCTTTATCGCGCTTATTCTTCCACACGATCCTTGTAAAAGTTCTGCTGAGCATGTCAGTATGGCTCGTGTGTGTGTGTGTGTGTGTGTGTGTGTGTGTGTGTGAGAGAGAGAGAGAGAGAGAGAGAGAGAGAGAGAGAGAGAGAGAGAGAGAGAGACACACACACACACACACACTTCATGAAGAAGAGAAAGTCACGGAGATCTGCCCAGTTGTCCCAAGCTTTATTTTCGTGTGGGTGAGTCTTGGTGGCCGTGCTTAGCGCTGCGCACGCGTAACTCTCGTACTGGCTGGCTCGTACTCGTACTGCCGCCACACCTTCCTGCCCCGCCAGAGAATTTGCACCTCCCCTGTCCACCTGCATGCCCCGCCAGAGAATTTGCACCGCCCCTGTCCACCTGCATGCCACGTTTTTTTTTTTTTTTTTTTTTACAAACGGAAATGGAAGGAAGCTCATATCTAAACATGAAAATAACATCCCCAACTTGACGATGCCATAAAAAAGAATAGTCAAATTTTGTTCTACAGGTGTTTTGATACTCCGACGCCTACACTACACGCACAACCTCTTCCATCTTCTCTCCGCTTGGTTATCTCTCACCTGTCTAAGCTCTTGCTCCATTTGTTTAATGTGTCTTCAAGTGTGTCCCCTCATGTGTTACCTGTCCACGCGCCTGCCACACGCCTCACCTCCTCCACTTCCTTCTCACTTGCTTACAACCATAGCTGTCCACGCCTCTCCACACATGCTTGCTTCATCTGTCCAGTCTGTCCACGCATGTCTTACCTGTCCATCTTAACTCACCTGTCAACCTGACTTCGCATGCTTGCCTGCTTCCTCACCTGACCGAATATCTTAACTGCCGGCATCCCCCCCCTCCTCTTCCTCACCTGCCCAGCTCTCATGTCCGCCTACCTGAAGGCTTAATTGAAACACCCACGAACCGTCACGCTGCCTTGCCCAATGGAGTCATGGAGGACGCTGACCGCGAGACAACCCAAGTTACCCAACTCCCGCACGCAACACTCCTCATGATCCGTCAGTTACTATCCGTCTCTCCGTTTGTCTGCCCGTTCGTCTCTGTCTCTCTGCCCGTCTCCGTCTGTCCGCCAGTTGGTGATTGTGCATCCGTTTCTGTCCGTCCATCCGTCCTCTCATAAAAAAGAGGCACCGTGCCACCATCATCACTGCTGCTATACCCCACGACAACCACAGTACCACCACTACCACCATTAAGCAATATGACTGGCCACCAGGAGAAGGTCAACAGTTACTTGTCACAGTTATTCAAGCGACCTTCATATTGCTCGGCGCCTGGCTGACGAAGACCCACACTATACACGGTACTCGGCGCCATGATGACGGTCAAGCCCAAGCCCAAGTCACACACCCAGCCACCTCTCAGAGCCCCAAGTTTACGCTCTATACTTCCCGCATTCCAACGGGGTATGTAATATAAGAATACGGAGGTTCATCATCACTCGTGAGGGGGGTGACACACTTATTTTTCGTCGTGCTAATGTTACCCTCGCCCTCGCCGTGTTCATGGTACCCTACCTGTATTCATGTATCGTAACCTTCGTTCTCGCCGTGTTGATGTTACCCTCGCCCTCGTGTTAATGTTACTCACGTTATCCTCGCCTTCGACCCGTTAATGTTGACCTCGTCCTCTGTATTAATGTTACCCTCGCTCTCGCCGCGTTAATTAATGTTACCCTCGTTCTCGTGTTTAAGTTATCCTCGTTCTCCGTGTTAATGTTATCCTCGGCCTTGTTGTATTTTGGATGTCCTCGCTTCGCCGTGTTAAATGTATTTCTCGTCCTCGGAAGTCCTGAACACTGTATGGCTTGATCCCGTGTTTAATCAAATTATTTTTTTCTTATTGCGCACGTAAAGACGGTTCGGTCGCTCATTGGCACACCTGCCTTACCGCTGCTAAATCCGTCCACGTGTTCAGCATCAGCCCGTTTCGTCCGCCACTCCCCTCACTCACTCTCCCCACCTCACACTACTCCGTACAACTCACATATACTCCCCACACCTTACACATTCACGCTCCACACTTTACACTCTCTCCCCACACCATACACACACTCTCCACACCATACACACACACTCCCCACACATCACACACTCACCCCCTAGCTCACACATTCATTCTCCATACCTTACATACTCACGCCCATCTCAAACACCCCACACAAACACAAAATCACTCCCCAGTCCCCTCACATGCAGAGACACGCCAGTCCTCGTCGACAGACCGACTTGGTCGGCTAGATTTCGATCGCCGATAGAGTCGGTCTGTCGGCTTTGCCTTTGGCAAAGGCCCGTGCTCCCTCTGGCCAGAGGGAGCAATCTCCCCCCCCCCCCCCCCCCTCACATGCCAGTCCTTCGCTCCACCGCGCCTGGCCGAGAGCAACGCAGGATCGAAGGACGAGGAAAATAATGCAGTACGTGGAAATTAACTATTCTTGAGTGTGACGCTATCGGAAGCCTGAAATAGATGTGGATATTGAAAACCCCACACAGTGCACAATTTTTCCTTAGCCACATCATTCCTTTTCATCGTTATCGATTCCTGCCCTCCCTCATACGCCCTCCCCACGTGTTGTCGGCGATGTCATGACGCTCAGAAGAGCCTCGAGCCTCTAGCCCTAGTGTGTGTGTGTGGGGGTGCTGGGGGTCGGGACTGACGTCACTATGTAATGAGAAGCTGACCACATACAAACAAGCAACACCACGCCTCACTCAGATACATTATACTAACAAGCGGTGCTGCTGCTACTGCTCTCTCTCTCTCTCTCTCTCTCTCTCTCTCTCTCTCTCTCTCAATAAGTCTCTTAATAGTCATAATCGAATATCCCTCAGAGCGGGCACCTGTGACTGGCGAAGTCTGACAAGTAGTATAAGTTTAAGAAATATGCGACGCTCAACATTAATTTTGCCGACCACACAAGGTTGAAAACTCATTTATCACCGAGTAAGACAGGTTTTGCCTTCACTAAGAACAGTGTAAAATTGCGGTGTGGTGGAATTAATGGCAAATACCCTTCAGCATAAACCAAAGGCAAACTCTTCAAGTAAGAAAAACATGAAAGATGACGAAATGTGCTGAATCGAACCAAAAGTATGCAAAGCGTCGAAGTTTGGGGTGGACGGTCACAAGGGACATTTTGCAACCTCGAGGTAGAGGGTAAAGAATACGGAGTTATAATTATCTTTTCTTGAGTGAATACACATTACTTCCATATATGAAGCACGCTGTTAATATTATTCCCTATTAGTGTCACACTACTAAATATGGATAACTCGCAGCGTGGAAAGGCGAAGCTTTCTCTTTCGGGGAAGATCAGATAGTGTAAGGAGTAATTTTAGTCAGCATGAGTTGGACGTTGCATTTCTTCAAGAGTTGCCACGACAGCGGATATCCAGTGGGTCATTTCAAAGTCACTCATGAAACTTTAAGGCACTTCTGACATTCCCAGTCGATATTTTCGCGGATTATCTACCACCGATGTGACAGCAAGTAGTGTGACGGAAAAGTAGCCTCATATAATAAGAAATACTTTCTCATGGCAGAATAAATTTACTGTTGCTTTGGCGTATTGGTGGCTTAACTAACATGCTACACATTGATA
This sequence comes from Eriocheir sinensis, assembly GCF_024679095.1. Classification (NCBI taxonomy): domain Eukaryota; kingdom Metazoa; phylum Arthropoda; class Malacostraca; order Decapoda; family Varunidae; genus Eriocheir; species Eriocheir sinensis. Next base: position 463,258 of record NC_066516.1, read on the forward strand.
CTATGTTGTCCGTATGTTTGTATGTAGGCTATTAGGATTCTCTCGGCGGTATCATCAGTCAAGCTCTTCCCTCTTCGTCGAAGCGTCGCTTAGAGAGTGTGTTTCCGTTAAGAGGTATTATCAAACCCTACTTTCTCTTCCCCCTTCGAAGCTATCTTTCCGTGTAGTGTTGGTACTACTGCAAATCAAACAAACGTGGAAAACCGAAACATTAATGCATTTTAGGTACATTTCTATAATGGAAAATACTGTGTGGCAAATACTTATGTAAACAGTGCTTGATACAGTGACATACACTCTATATAGCAGAAAATTTACATTGATGTATTTAATTGGTTGGTACCCGTGGCAATGTTTGTTTCGCTACTCAACTCGTCCCGTCACCTGTGGGCGGAGCTTAGGAGACCTCATTAGAATAAACTTTTTATTTTCTTTATTCTCCTCCTGTTCCATGAGACCTCTTTCTATCTTCGTTATTTCTCCCTTGTAAATATATTTTCAACTAGCTTTAGAGCTCCTATAAGTGGGTGGAAAATGGTAATCTATGTTGCTTTGCTTTGCTTAAGCTCCACCCACATGTGACGTCACGAGTTTGGAGATTGGCTGTGGGAAGCCCAGCACGGAGTACCACATACCACCAAATACTCATGCTGACTTGGGAAACATGCGCCCGGAGGCCGTAGCCTGTCAGTCCGTCACTTTAAAATTCATCCCAGCAATCTTCATGCTCATGGTTCGAAGTGCCAGCCCTACAAACGCTCAAAAAATAGAACTGTTGTGAATAGTTGAGACTGAAGGGCGGGGCGTGCTGGCTGGGAGGTGTGTTCCAGTGTTGGCTTAAATTATCATTGGAACCGTGAAGTCTTGAATAAACAGAAAAACATTGTTTCTCGCATTGTATGACTATATATAAGGCTTAGAAAATTTAAATTGTTCTTATACCCAATTAATAATAGAGCAACAAGGAAAAATGTTGTAATAAAGCATTAAATTTGCGAAAATACTGGCGACAGAGCTGGCCTTCACCTCCTCTTCGTCAAGAGAGATAATTAGTTCATTTCTTTCCCGCTCTCCGCTTCGCGCGCTGCATCAAAGACACTCCTCGTCACTGATAATACCGTGTGGTCCACGAAGCCTTGTTTCCTCGCGGGAAGGGGGAAGAGATAGATTGAGAATCCCGGCGTCTCTCTCTCTCTCTCTCTCTCTCTCTCTCTCTCTCTCTCTCTCTCTCTCTCTCTCTCTCTCTCGCTCTTAATTACTAACACGGTTAAAGACAGAGTGAGGTAGCTCTAATTATTCACACGTTTTGTCTTCGGGACCACCTGCAGTCCGTCCCGTGAGGCAAGGGGCAAGTGTTTGTCTAAAGGCCCAGTCACACTGACTTTACGACCTACTGACGACCTCCAGCGACCTGCAGGTCGCGGGAGGTCTCACATGGTCATGCGTGCGATCGTCATGCGTCTCCGTCTGCCGTGCGACTGAAAACGGCGGCTGAAGGTTTTGGGTGCTGCATCAAAGCCTCCAACCGACCTCTCAGGTCGCTGCCGGTCGTATAAAAGGTTGCCGTCCGGTGGCCGAATGGACTGTGTCTGGACGGCCACCGGTGGCCGACAGGTGACCATTAACTGTTGAACGGCGACCGGATGGCAAGCGGACGCCGTCTGGTTGCCGTCAGATAGTAGGAGGTCGCTGATGTTCGCCGTCCACTTTGCACCTGTCATTGCCCGTGGTCGACGTCCGGCCTTCCACCACACGGCGAGTTGTGCGGCGAGGTTGGTCAAACCACTCTTGACCGGAAATGAGGTACATTCCTAAGCAGTGACGTCTCTGCATAACGAAAATAAAGTACTGCATGCAGGACATGATGCGCACAGCAGAAACAATGAGAGTCTGTGGAGCTAATGGCTTTTATCCATTTCAAAAAGGATTGTTAATTTCATCTGCTTTGCCCAGGGTGATGGAAATGCTCTAGAACGAATATAATGTAACATACATAATAACAACAGGTTAAACCAAGATTGCTTGGAGCATTTTTTGCATGTCTGCGGCATCCGTCTTTTGCTTCAGTGAAGCACAGAATACTTTCATTAACTTTATAAGTAATTATTTTTTTCACAAATAATTTACAGAAATAAGTGAGAAATGTGTAATATAACTGGGTGATAATATTACTAACACGTCAGCAGCAGGTCGTTAAGGGAGGTCACCATCCTCATTGCGACAGGACGAGTACTGGCCTGTCGGTTACCGGTCGGCGTATGGGGGGCGTCTTGGCCTGACTCCAGGTGTGAGGTCAAGGTGTGAATCTTACCATGGTCGCCGTCCGACCACCCACTGGACGGACCCTGGACGGACACTAAACGACCGCCGGTAGCTGTTCGGTCGCACGACTACTCTGCCACCTATGTGGTCGGGAAGCGGTGGGTGTGAATCGCAGCATTTTGGAGTCGTGGGTGGTCGTTAGCAGGTCGTAAAGTCAGTGTGACTATAGCTTTGCACTTCGCCTGTCCGACTGTCTGTCGAAATCTTCTTGGACTCTCTTGCTTATAATATGAATCCAGTGTGTTTGTTTTGTGGCCCGCGTTGACTGAGCTCTAGTCACGACCCAGTTTCGTTGTTGTCCTCACGCGCGGTCTCACACATAAACTGACTCACATTCAGGTCATCCACGAGGATCTACCAGAAGAACCGCAGTCCTGTATATGTGGCTGTCAAAAACAAGAATAACCTCTATCTGCTCCAGTTCCGGAAACTGCCCCCCCACACAGCCGCCTCCTCCTTATCACATATAACTCGCCGTGACGCCAGACCACCGCCGCCACCATCACCGTGCCCCACAGCTGTTCCCGTGTCCTGTTGCGTCACCCCAACTCGCCCATAGGGACCGACGGCCAGCGCCGTGCTCTACCCACGTGGCCGCTCTTTCTCCCTCTCCCTCCCACCCCTCATAGACACAGGCCTGGATGTTTCCTTTCTCCTTGTACTACCAGGCGCCGGTCAGTTCGAACCTCCGTTTTATTTTGTTGAATGCTACTGTAGTGTCCTGTGTAGTTACAGTGGAAAGGCAACATCAAAAGTGAAGGCGAGCACACCGACCACCCTACAGGCCGCCCACGTGAAGGGTTTAGGCTGCCTAGGTGGTAAGTCTGTAGCAGGACGTGTTGGGAATACCCTGCCTGGCTGCCTTCGCTTCCTTCACCCACCTCCCTCCATCCACCCTGCCTCTCTCCTGCCCGAGCCCCACCAACACCATACAAACGGTGTTCGGCTCTCCTCCCGTCATGAGCCTCAGGGTGGATCAGCGACACCCTCGTCCTTCCTTTCTTCAGAACGTCCCAACACACACACACACACACACACACACACACACACACACACACACACACACACACACATGACGCCACATGTTCACTGTAAAGCAAATCCAAGACCCATAATTCTTTACAGAAGGGTATAATGATATTATTATTATTATTATTATTATTATTATTATTATTATTATTATTATTGTTATGACTATTTTAATTATTATAATTATTATTAGTAGTAGCAGTAGCAGCAGCGGTGGCAGCAGCTGTAATTGCAGCAGTGTACTCAGCGTACACCACCGCCATAGGTAGAGTTGTTAGGACCGTAAAGCAAGAAGGTTCTTACCGGGGGTTGCCGAGTTTGTTTGAAATTTAAAGCGGAAAAGTATCTTGAGATGTTCAGAACCGGAGGACGGCTTGTGAGGACACTTTTTTTTACAAACATTCACAAGATTGCTGGAGGTTATTCATGATTTTTCATTCTCAGGACTTTTCACGTTTCCAAATTCCAAGTTAGTTCTTCACGAGGGTTTAAGAAACACGTTAGAAACAGTCCCCTCTGGTGAGTCAGACCGATGCAAGAAAACACAGGAGTTATGACAACCTTGTTGTTTTATGCTTCCTGTCTCATTAGAAGAATCCCTAGAATAGCAATGTTCTCATGAAAATGGAATATGTAGGAGTAGGAAAGACAACGTGGCACACCGAACTCGCCCTCATTGACGTCACTCACGTCCCTAGCACACTGCTTTTCTTACGCCCACAAAGCACCCCTCAGCACGCCCCAGCACTCCATCCCCACTCCCTAACTCACACCACTCCTCTCCCCAACCCCAAACAAGCACTTACATGCCCATTCACTCTTCACCCTCCTCATCACGCCCCCATCGCTCTTATTCCCACTCTCCCAACACTTCCCCGTCACTCTTCCTATACCTCCAAAATAATAACCCTTACCTCCCCACTTTTCCCTTCCCCACCCTTACCACTTTCCCGACATTCCTAAGCCCACACCCCAAATATGCACCCATTCACTCCCATTTCAATACTTTAAATAAGCACCCACTCACTCCCCTGCCCACTCCCCCAACACGTATTCCGCCACGCCCTCAACATGCGTCCACACCCTCCTGCTACCGAGCCCAACAAACGTTCGTGGTCCTTGCCTCGAGGGGCCAGGAAAAGCTGCTATAAATACTTGGTTACGCGAGATTAATCATACAGGAAACCGTTGATATCACGTGGTCATAACATGTCCAGTCTGGAGTCAGCTTCGGGGGTTCAGGTAGCATAATATACGTTTCCGACTTAGGTATTCTTGCACAAAGTTGTTGTTTTTGTTTTTTTTGTTTTTTGTTTTTTTTTCAATTGTAATGGTATACTTATCTTTATTTTAAAAGTCTCTTAAACTTCCCAGCAGTGAGGGTGGTTTTCTTACATTTTTTTTTGTGGTGAGTTTAGTCTATCGTTGTTTGTATTTCCGAACAATGACGGAGGCTTTCCCACAGTGATTTTCGTGGTAAAACCTCAGAAACTGTTATAATTGTGGCATCTCTGTCGTTGTTTGTTCTCATTCGGTGGTAGTGTCCGTGCGAGACCTTACTTACAGTGTTAACATCCCTACACATCAGCTCTTGGTGTTTGAGTAATAATTCATTTTATGCACAAAGGTTATGAAAAAATTACCTACCTCCGTGGTGCAAGATTTGTTGGTTGAGCTTTACACCTCAAGGTGGTGGATGTCTCTGCAGGCGACTGCTTGGTGAGTTTGTGGGAGTGATAACAGTCCGGAGGGGTTGTCTGAGTTAAAACCAATATATTTCTGTATCGGCTTTGATCAGAGTGGTAGCTGATGCATAGTTCGGGTTGTCTGAGCGATGGCCACTGGGGGGGTGGGGGGTTGTCTGAGTGATGGCTGTTGGGTAGGGGTTACTGAATGACAGATCCTTCTTCGTCAATACTCGCGTAAGATCGCGTGTTGGGGAAAACAAAACACCAACAAAGCCAGCACGAATAGTGTCCACCCGCTGCGCCATCACTGACACCGGACGGGTTAGGAGTGTAAAACATACGGTGACATATTATGTAGTCTGTAAAAGGATGATGTGAGAATGAATAACTCAATCAGAATCTCCGAATGTAGCAGAACTTCCTGGGGGAGAATAAATTATGCAGTGACGTGGAGTAGTCGTTAAAAAGAAAAGTCAGTGAGAATGAATATCAAAGTTAGTAAGAAACTCAGGAGAGAGAGAGAGAGAGAGGGGGGGGGGTAAAGGGATCACATTACTCACTGCTGGATCTCTGTTTCCAAAGCTCAGCATGAAATTTGAAAGCAAAATCAGTCGCTGAATATTTGTCGCTAAAGTTAATGATAAATATTATATGATGCGGTAACACGAATATTAATAAACGATGCGGCGACATCACAAATAAGCGTCAGGATTATGTAAATGATCAAGCCTTTGGAGTTCGGACAGCAGTGGAGGAAAGTTGAAGTTTGGCTTCGACATTCACAGTTGTTATTGGAACCCGTGGAATGGGAAGTTTAGTTTAGTTGCCGCGCTAAATACGGATAGGATTTGTGAATGGATGATATAGGTTAACTGAATTAAGCTGTTGTTAGCTTGGAATGAAATGTTATATTTTCTCTCTTCCATTTATTTATTTCATCCTTTATTTGATGCCTGTCTTTTTATTTATACTTTCTTATTTATTTATTTATTTGTTTGTTCATTTACATACATTTTTCTTAAGGATGTGAAGCTCATTCGTCATACATCAGTGTGGACGTGAGTTTGTTGGTACATTTGTGTACAAAAATTTAAAGAGTTATCTGTTCCACTAGACACAAAGATAATGAGTAGTAGATGGCCCTCATTCCGCGGGCTGGGCGTATCGACTCCACATTTTCGGTATATGACAGCAAATTGGAGTCTCGGAAAGAAAGAACACTTGGGACTGTGTGCTCGCTGGCTCCCTAAGAGAGCTGAAGATTCTCTCTCTCTCTCTCTCTCTCTCTCTCTCTCTCTCTCTCTCTCTCTCTCTCTCTCTCTCTCTCTCTCTCTCTCTCTCTCTCTCTCTCTCTCTGTGTCTGTGTGTGTGTGTGTGTGTGTGTGTGTGTGTGTGTGTGTGTGTGTACCAATAATAGTAATAAAGCGGTTTATTATGGGAAACATTACATCCCTAGAGCTGAAAATAAAAATACATTTTGTGGATGAAATACAAGTAGAAAATAATAATAATAATAATAATAATAATAATAATAATAATAATAATAATAATAATGGTAAAAATAATAATAATGGGATAGATAATAGTAATGAGTGTGTGTGTGTGTGTGTGTGTGTGTGTGTGTGTGTGTGTGTGTGTGTGTGTGTGTGTGTGTGTGTGTCGGTCGGTCGGTCAGTCAGTCGGAAACGAAGAAGAGATAATGTGTGCTTGCAGACATTTAGAAACAAAGGAAGGATTTATCTGTGAGTGTTGAGACAAATATGAAATGTGCATGGATTAATGGCCAAGAAGTGCCGAGAGCGAGAATGAAACATTAAAATGATTCACGCCTACGAGCCTGATGCAGTATTGGTAGTGAGGACGAATGCTCAGTTGTAAAGGTGTCTGAGGTGAATTAATATCAGTATTTAAGAGAGGAAGATAAACGAATGTTTACCAACAGAGACATAAACAAAGCGAGCAATCATTGTATTTTATAGCCAATCAAAGAGATGAGTTCGTATCAGCGGCAGAAATAAATAATAAAAAGATTAATATTTATATCTACGAAGGAAAGAACAAGTAGTATTTACCAGCAGATACACGTTAAAATAAATAATAAAGAGTAATTTTACCATATGAATCAAAATCCCATCAAGGAAAATCTCGATCTCTTAAGTGAGATGAAAGAATTCGATGTGATGGATTAAAATTCAACAACAACACGTCGAAAAGGAATAAATCATCGGAAACACGAATATCTACTGGAGCTCACAAAAATACCTGCGGTCCAGCGAAATAGTCTATTCTCACGCGTTGCTTCAGCCGAAATAGTTTGTGCACCACTCAGTAGATTAGTGCGGGAACGGTAGGGCAGGGCGAGGTGAAGGCTGCAGCTCGCACAGGGGTCTGTCTGTTGATGTTCACGGGCCTGCTGATACACTCAAAGGATCATAGGCGCCAGTAGTAGTAGTAGGAGTAGTAGTTATAATTGTAGTAGTAGTAGTCGTGATAGTAGTAGTACCATAGTGGTAGTAATAGTACCGTAGTAGTAGTAGTAGTAGTAGTATCAAGAGTTACGCCATAAGCACTGGGCTTACCCCTTTCATTCACACTGCTGTCTTTAACACCACATTCCTTCATTTTCAACACTTGCTCTCCACCGTTTCCCTGCATCCCCTCAAGGCCCTCTCCCCGGGCCAGCCATAGCATCCTCCTCGACGACTTTACAGTCCACAACAGCCATGGTGAGGAACAGTCTTCTCGTAGGAGGACGTCGCCACATGTCCGCCATCTTGCCACTAGGGTCAACCAGATCTTACTAATGACTTTATAGAGGGAGAGATGCGACACTTCTTCTACCGGAAGTGGCCTGTGATTGGCTGGCGCACATGGACGCAATTGTGTGGACAGGAGGCCTTGCTACCTTGTTAATAAAGGTGAATGTTAGCAGTTCTTAAGGCATTTCCTGCTCAGTATGGGGTTATGTTCCGCATTGGGCTTGTTATATAACAAAATGTGGCTTTACACTATAGATTCCTCATGAGCCAGCAAGACGGAAATTAGAGATAAAACTGCAAGAGAAAACTGGGTACTCAACAACAATTCCCGGATATGTATGATGTGGATTACGGTTTTTCGCTAAAATACATTGTCTGCCTAAAATTAGATTGGATCATAAGATGTAGGAAGTGACAAAATGTATGGCGTTCGTGAAGATAACCTGTGATGTATCAGTAACATCAGTATTATGGTGCAGAGGTTGCATATGTTTGTCTTTTCACACCCTTAGAGGTAGAAAAGATATATGTTTTATATTGTGCATGAAGCATTTGTAGACAAGAGACACGCCAGTCCTCTTCGACAGACCGACTTGATGGACTCGGCTGACGTCAGCCGATAGAGTCGGTCTGTCGGCACCCTTTGGCAAAGTCCCGTGCTCCCCCCTATAAGGAGGAAACAATCTTTGAACAACAACAACAACAACATTTTTAGAATGAGATATATGGCACTGGTTCTACCGGAACCCATAAGTGCTCCGCCAAGTAAATTTGCAGTACAGATTATATTGGTTATGGCCATTTTGTTTTGTAAAATGGTTTATTAGAGACAAATAAATTAAGGATGTAAAAATATGTGTAGATTGTTAATCTGTCCGCAGAATTTGGAAACAAAATTGTCATTTTGTGATCTGGCAGCTCAAATGCCATACCCATGGTCCACATTATAGCGGGTTGTCACATCTCTCCGTCTAAACTCTAAAGAGTCTCTAGTTCTTACCAGTTTGGTCACGCTGGGTCGACAGCCATTTTGGTACGCCCGTAACACGTGTCCTGGGCTGCCGCCACGCACGTTTGGGCTCCTCAAAGCGGCGTTACGGCCACTCGGTCTTGTCAATGCGGCACACTCCCCCGCGGCCCCCACTCAGTCATCTCAGTGTAGCGTGAAGTCATGTGTGGTGAGCCATGTTGCTGCTCCACCATTACCAGGAGAGTGCCAAGGTCAGGCGCGATCCACCTCCCCACCCCCCAAACCACCCCTCCTCCCCATCATCGTCCTCCTCCTCTTTCTCTACACCCAGGCACCTCACTCCCTCTCTCTTTCCGACCCACTTTCTCCTTCCTCAGTCCCTTCATCTCTCCTCTTCTTAACCCTGACCCGAGAGAGCAGTCTGCCTTGTCAGAGAGAGAGAGAGAGAGAGAGAGAGAGAGAGAGAGAGAGAGAGAGAGAGAGGAAAAAGTCTTGTGATGACTCGTCTTTTCCGTTTTCCTACCTGCATTTCTTTCTCGCTGGCGACTCAGCCCGCTTTCCTTCCTTTCCTCAGTCTCCACATTTTCTCTTTCTTTTCCCTCTCCCCACCCTCCCCTTCACCATGACACCTGCAAGCCATAACACCTGTCACAGAAGGAAGGTTAGGGCTGCTCGCGCGGGCACACACACACACACACACACACACACACACACACACACACACACACACACACACACACACACACACACACTTTTCCATCATTTCCCCTTTTCAAGTCATCTGTTTGAACCGCCATTTTTGAAAGCCTTCCATTCACTTTTTTTTTTTTTTTTTTTTTTTGTGAAAAGCTCCGCGCATTCATATATTATTCCTTGCCCTTTGAAACGAGATTTTTTCTCGTTGTTATTTTTTCCTTTTATCTTCCTTCCTTGAAATTATATCGTGGCTTGTTCTCTATTGTGTTAATAGCTTCGTTGTCATTATTTTTATTATTGTTTATTATATATTTTTGTTATTATTATTATTATTATTATTATTATTATTATTATTATTATTATTATTATTATTATTACTATTATTATGATAATGATTTAATGTTATTACCGCAACAGAAAAACAATAACTACTACTTCTACTGCTGCTGCTGCTGCTGCTGTTGTTACTACAACAACAACGACAACTACTACTGCTATTACTACTACTACTACTACTACTACTTTCTTTAGGATATCATCACCGTTCTCGTTGTGGTTTTCATTGTCATCATGGTTGCTGCTGCTGCCATCGTTTCGTTTTCCTCAAACAGTGACAGGTGGACCCATCATCGTAAGAGTCTGGAGCATATTACACTCCATCACCTGTATCGTGCTCTTTCTTCGTGAAGTTTGATTCGGGACGGAAGTAGTGAATGTTTTAAGGGTGGCGATGCTCCTTGTGACTGACTGAAAACGGTTGAGGTTGAGGTTCAGGGGTCGGTAACACCTAAAGCTAGAAGAGCCATTTCCTAAGTTTCGTAAAAATGTAGTGATATCGGGGACACACCGCAAAAATTTAGTCTTTTAACATAAATCTGCCTCGGAATAAGGGATTGCACAAAAACAGAACATACAGGATTTTTGTGTAATCTTCTTTTATGTATAAAATGCATTATTAACAAAGATTAGGGATCCGCACGTCTCCTAATAAGCCGCAGGATCCAACTGGTACAATTGGTCAACCATCTCTGTTTAACATCGCCTTTGGGATGTTGTGGATGATTTGGCTTGGGAGTGATGTTGTTAATATGGTAATGTGTTTACATCTCGTAAGTAATGGGATTTTTGAGGGATGAACACGAAAGAGAATGAGTTGTGTGTAGGGAGATATTGTTGTTGTTATTATTATTATTATTATTATTATTATTATTATTATTATTATTATTATTATTATTATTATTATTATTATTATTATTATTATTATTATTATTATTATTATTATTATTATTATTATTATTATTATTATCATTCTTATTACTATTATTATTAGTAATATTATTATTATTAGTAGTTGTAGTAGTAGTGGTAATAGTAGTATCAGCAGTCATAAGAGTAGTAGTAGTAATAGTAGTAGTAGTAGTAGTAAAAGTAGTAATAGTAGTAGCAATAGTAACAACAGAAGCAGCAGCAGTGAAAGATACATAATTATTTGTGCCGGTTATAATACTAATAGTTGCTTGGTGGGTATGCTGAAAAAGTACATAAATAGCTACCCTCCAATACCTGTTAAAAATGATGGCACACTTAGGATTATATCGATGATTGCCTCCAATATGATGATAGATGTGTGCGTGTAAGTCGCCAAGAAGAGAGCAAGCCAGCAAGACACAGGCCCTGGCTATTCTCGGCGCAATAGCTGACCCCGCCCTCTGATGTTGTCACTGCAGGATTCCTAGTTATGCAGTTACTGTCTCCTCAGTGCACTGAAGACACAGCTCTTGCTTATTTGATCGTTGGTGCAGCACTGCCCCCAAACTTGCCTGATTGCTGGTCGCTGCCAGAGCAGTTGCTTCATGGGCGGTAATTTTTCTCCAATACGTTCCGTGTGCAGCTTAAGCTTAATGTTTGGAAATTATTTTTATTGTCAATGTTGTTGTTATTATTATTATTATTATTGTGTGTGTGTGTGTGTGTGTGTGTGTGTGTGTGTGTGTGTATATATATATATATATATATATATATATATATATATATATATATATATATATATATATATATATATATATATATATATATATATATATATATATATATATATATATATATATATATATATATATATATATATATATATATATATATATATATATATATATATATATATATATACACACACACACACACACACACACATATATATACACATATATATACACACACACACACACACACACATATTATTATATTATTATTATTATTATTATTATTATTATTATTATTATTATTATTATTATTATTATTATTATTATTATTATTATTATTATTATTATTATTATTATTATTATTATTATATATATATATATATATATATATATATATATATATATATATATATATATATATATATATATATATATATATATATATATATATATATATATATATATATATATATATATATATATATATATATGTGTGTGTGTGTGTGTGTGTGTGTGTGTGTGTGTGTGTGTGTGTGAGGGGCGTAATCGTTACATTATACGTTCAGCAAAAAATATAAGAAAATAATATACTCCCCGAACTTAAAACATGTCATTATCTTCATCACTACATTATCTTTTCAAACCCCATTTTTCCTCTCCTCCTCCCTCTTCCATCCATCCTTCTCATCCTCCTTACCCTCACCCTCCCCGTCCGTCGGCCAGTTCGCCTCACCGTTAGCCGGCAATAAATCAAGCAATATTCATATACGTGTTTGTCTTGCGCCGCGTGGAGGGGATGAGGCTGGGGGACGGACGGACGGGGCTTGGCAAAACTTGATGGGGCTTAGAGGGACGCGCGGCGCAGGGGAAGGACATGGGCCGGGGATAGGGATAGTTGGGTAGTTCAAGGTTGCTGAGTAAACACATGAGACTTACCATGCAGTGCCTTCGGACCCAAGTAGTCTGCCTTTCTCTCTCCACTTCCCTTTCTCCCTAGCCAGCTCTTGCTACCAAGGTGTTGGGCGGTGTTAATTTACTGCGACAGCGCCAGGGGATGATTAGTTTAAGACTTCTGTGAGGAGTGACCGGAGAGATCCATCGTACTCTAGCGCCTTTGCCCTTGAGAAACCTTCCTCCCATCCTCTCCTTCCCTTGTTACCTAGGCATCGCTACCAAGGTGTTTGTATAGTCGGATGGGGCAGGGAATGGGTAGACAAAGGCTGCTGTGTGGACTGTGGAGAGTCAGAAGAGAAATCATAGTAGCCTTTGCCATAGAGCCATCCTCCCTCCCTCTTTCCCTACCCAGGCATCGCTTCCAAGGAGCTGAATGGATAGTTCAAGGCTAATGTGTGGAGAGACAGGAGAGAAATCTTAGTAGCCTTTGCCCTCGAGAAACCCTCCCTCCCTTCCTCCATCCCCAGTCGTCGCTACCAAGGTGTTGAGTTTATTTACCGTGTGTATTTACTAACCGGCAACTCTGCATGTTGGGATAACTCTGAAGTAGTATTTACAAACAGGTGACTGGCCGACTATATTTGGTGTTCACGGCCGGGATAGCCAGGTGAAAATGGCGGGATGTCTGCGGTTATCTGTTTTGTAATGTTTCTTTTTTTATGAAGTGACTGGTATGGGCTGGGACCGTTGTAATAAGCGGCTAGTAAATTAATCTCTGGCTTGATATTTTGTTGTTGCTTTTTCGTGTGTATTAACTATTACATACACAAACGTAACACCTGTCCATCTCTCTCTCTCTCTCTCTCTCTCTCTCTCTCTCTCTCTCTCTCTCTCTCTCTCTCTCTCTCTCTCTCTCTCTCTCTCTCTCTCTCTCTCTCTCTCTCTCTCTCTCTCTCATCGCATCACCAACCAAAATTCATCATGCATGTTTCCTTTTTTCTGTATATTTTTTGCTTTTATTGTGCCTCTCCCGCATTTCTCAATCCTCTTATTCACGGCGTCCTTCTCCCTTGTTCCAGTTTTGTTTGTGATGACGTAGTGCGGCCGCCGGGCGTGTGTGGCGTGGGCGTGAGCGAGGCAGAGACAGGTGAGTGAGTGGTTATGGAAAGGGAAGCGAGGGGGGGGGGGGGGGGGATTACAGAGCTATATTTGGGTACCCCATATTGCATCTCTCTCGGTCTCTGGCTCGCTCTCTCTCTCTCTCTCTCTCTCTCTCTCTCTCTCTCTCTCTCTCTCTCTCTCTCTCTCTCTCTCTCTCTCTCTCTCTCTCTCTCTCTCTCTCGTTGTTCGTGGAATGTAACTTGTGTAGTATTATATTTATTTTTCCCTTGTGTTGATGCATCAGCTGATCTCTGTTTGTAAACATTTGCACATGTTTCGTGTTTACAGAGTGACGCGCGTGCTGGCTTCTGTGACGGTAGCTGGAGGCGGCGGTGCTCCTCGGGGCTTGGTGAGTACCGATACTACTACTGCTGCTGCTGCTTTGTGTGTGTGTGTTTGTGTGTGTGTGTGTGTGTGTGTGTGTGTGTGTGTGTGTGTTTGTATTTATAAGAGAGAGAGAGAGAGAGAGAGAGAGAGAGAGAGAGAGAGCGCATCCATCCCCCATTCCACCCTAGTGAGCCATACTAGCATAACATAAAAGATCAAATACAAATGACAGTAATGAATAAATAAAATAAAAAATGGTGGGAGGTGGAGCCATGGCAATTAACCCTTATGCGTCCCCGCCAGCTCTTAATTACACAAACCTTTTCGCTCATAAACTTGCGGCACCTCCTCAGTCTAACACACACTCGTCTCGCCGTTAATTACCCCTCGTGTCGGCTTGCTCCTCTCCTTTGTAATTGTGTTGCCTAATCAGCGCCTTCCTCTCCCTTCCCTTCCTCCCTCTCTCACTCTTCCGGTCTACCCCTTTCCCTTTCCTTTTCGTCCATCCTTCCAATCCCCTCCCCTCCAACTCTTTCCTTGTCTTATATTCTCCCCCTTCCCTGCCACTCCACCCCTTACCGCCCATCACTCTCCCTTCCTTGTTTCTTCACCCTTCCCTCCCCTTCACCATTTTATTTACACCTTCCTTCCCATCCCTTCCTTCCCTTCCCCGTTCTACCCCTTCCACTGCAAAGTAACTGCATTGCAACATGTTGTTATATACAACATCTACCTATCAGTACGTCACACCTTGTCTCTTCTCTATCCTGCTCTCTCTTTCCCATTCCTTCCCTTCCTTCCCTTCCTTATCTCTTCCCTTCCTGTTGACCATGCACCTTCATCCCTTATCTTCCTTCCCTCCATATTCCTTCACTCCTTCCCCCTATCCCCCTTCCCTCTCCACCCTACCCATTCACATTCCTTCCCTTCCTTCCTTATCCCCTTCTTATTCATCCCTCTTGCTCCATCCCGTCCCTTCCCTTCCTTTTTCTATCATTTCCCTCCCCTCCCTCCCCTTTCCTTCTCTCCCCATATCCCTTTCTCCTCACCCCCTCCATCGCCTTCCTTCATTTTCATCACCTTCCTATATCCCTCTCCACCCCCCTTCCCCCTTCCTATACCCTTCCCTCCCCTCCTCTCCCCTTGACGTCACTCTTTGCATGCGTATGGCTGAGGTGCGTAATGGCGTGTTGTCAGTCAGGTTCAGTTGCATGTTGAGCGGTGTCGTCCAGATGTGTGTGTGTGTGTGTGTGTGTGTGTGTGTGTGTGTGTGTGTGTGTGTGTAGGTTGGTGGTGCCTCTTCTCATGTTGGCGTTTTGAGATGTCATCGTCGGCGAACATGTGTATCATTATGTATCCCTGTGTCTGGCTTTGTGTTTGTTTGTTGCGGATTACTGAGTTCGTGCTCTTTTTTTTCTTGATTGTTTTCTTGTTTTTAATTATGTAGTATCATTAATGTCGTTGTCGTCGCCGTTACGTTTATATTTATCAAAACAGTTGTTATCAGCATTCAGGAGCAGCAACAAAGGTATCAGTAGTAGTAGTAGTAGTGGTTGATGTATAGTAGCGATGATAATAGGAGTTCGGGGGGGTGCCGTGGTGGTGCTGGTGGCGCAGTAATAGAAATAGTGGTTATTGTTGCTGTTGTTGTTGTTGTTGAGGTTGCTGCGATTTAATGAAGATTTATGAAGCGGCATTAATTTCCGGATAGGAGTCAAGGCACGGGGTTCTTATTGCAGGGTGGTGTTACATGCGCGGCGGGTACAGTGTGGTGTTGCAGGGGGTGTGCAGGGCTCTGTATAGTGTTGCAGGCGGCACTACAGGAGATTATTTTTTGTGTTTTCAGGGATATGCAGTAAATAAGTTTCAAAAGGTATCACTGAAAATTGGTGCTGCAGAGATCATGTTCTGCTGAGAGTTGTGGAGGGGGGGAGGGGGGGGGCGGTTGTGCGGGGTCTCTTGAAGTGTTCCAGGCTGCACTGCATTTTTTTTTTTTTTTTAGTTTGTTACAGTGATATGCAGCGATTAGGTGTTTCACAATGTATTACTGATAATTGGTGCCGAAAAATTCATGTGCGGCAGAGACCGAGTTGTAAGTTAGTGTTGCCTTGTCTGAGTAGTGTGTGTGTGTGTGTGTGTGTGTGTGTGTGTGTGTGTGTGTGTGTGTGTGTGTGTGCGAGCGCGCGATTATTTGTTTTGCCTCTCATGCGCGGCGCGATCGTCTTTCAATGATCTCCGCTGCCCGTCTTGTCGGCCCCTTCTCCACCCATTGCTCAGGGCCGGGTATGTAGGGCTACACGGCTTGATTTATGCTGATTATCATTGTTCTCGTGATTTATTATGGGTTCCCTTAGTGCTCCTCATTTCTCAACCCCTGACTCTTCTGCCCCTACGCTCTCTCTCTCTCTCTCTCTCTCTCTCTCTCTCTCTCTCTCTCTCTCTCTCTCTCTCTCTCTCTCTCTCTCTCTCTCTCTCTCTCTCTCTCTCTCTCTCTCTCTCTCTCTCTCTCTCTCTCTCTCTCTCTCTCTCTCTCTCTCTCTCTCTCTCTCTCTCTCTCTCTCTCTCTCCTCTTTTTTTTTCTACCCTCTCGTGCGCTTTTAAGGCCTGTCATCCTCCTTTCCATTTTGTCCTCATTCTGTTACACCCCTTTCACAACACACTCAGTTTATCTCCCGTTATTCCATACCTCGTCTATACACGCCGTCTCTTTTCACCTGGCTCTGCGCCTAGGCTCGGCAACCTGCGGCTCTGGAGTCGCATGCGGCTCTTTCAGGACACGTATGTCTCCCATATCTTCATAAATAATTAGTTATCCCTTCAAAACGAGGCATTTGTAAAACTATGTCCGACAATATTATTTTACTTCGAAAAGATCTTTAAGTATAAAAGTGGAAGACACTTTCTTAATCCTTTTGTATATCCATAAATAACGTTTGCAAGTAATGCACATTTTTGTTTAATTGATATTCACATACATGAAATCAAATTGGATAACGAAGTTCATTATATTATGATATGAGTAATTATAATATACAGAATGAAATATTAAAATCCCAATATTATGTTTTGTTAATAGTTATTCCCTTGTGTTTGAGATAGATTCCAAATTATGTAATAAACATATTTGCATTGCTACTCCGATAGTACTATTCAGTTAAACTAAAAAATGGCGCTTGTAGCATTATGGATTGCAAACCCATGTCCTACACACTCCCTTACGCCTTCTCATCTTCTTAGTATTTGTTATTTTTTATACTCCATTTTCTTACTCCTTGATCCCTTTCTTACACTTTTCATTTCCCTCTAGACCTCTTCCATTACTCTTTTTTTCCAAAACGCTCCCTGACACTCTCCTAACATTATTCTACACTTATCTCTACAGTCTATCACCACCTGGCTCACCTCTCATCGACCTTTACATGCTCCCAACCCCCAGCCCCCCTTTCTATCTTCTTTCCTTCTTTAGTTCTCCTTAACACCCAAAATTTGTCTTTCCTTTCCCTTTTTCTTAACACTCTTATACACCTCGGAATGCCTCACCTCTCCCTTTGCACGCAGTCAACCTCTCTTCTTTCCTTCTCTAGCCCCAACGAATTCCCAGAATTCCTCTTTAGTTTCCTTTTTCTGAAACACTTACCTTCTCGCCTTTCTTCGCTTGTTGCCTCGCTGTCTTGTTGTTCTCTAATCATCGGCTCTTCCGGGAATCACGAAGTCGAGTAGCAAGACCCTAAAGACATCCCGAGTTTCTCCTCCCACAAGAATATTGACTCGTGACTGAATCTTTCAAGGAGTTCCATCTCTTGCGCTGTCGTGGCGGGCTTAAAATAGGACTTCACTGTGATTTTTATTTTATTTTTCTGCGATTCCAATTTTGTGGGTCTCAAGGAAGAAGAGGGAGGGTAATTAGTGCCATATTTTTCTTCCTCGTGTGTTACTTGAGAAAGTTTGTGAAGGAGGAGGAGGAGGAGGCGGAGGAGGAGGAGAAGAAGGAGGAGAAGAAAGAGGAGGAAGAGGAGGAGGAGAAGAAGAAGAAGAAGAAGAAGAAGAAGAAGAAGAAGAAGAAGAAGAAGAAGAAGAAGAAGAAGAAGAGGAGGAAACCCGCTCTTTCCTATCCCCCTCCCCATCTCCACTTTGCTGCAGTATAATTTTTGAGAAACTTTTCTTCCACAGAAATTTTATGCGTTTTTTTTTTTTTTAATAGTTATGGAGATGTGCATATAAACACTCCACGACCCTCTCCTTTCACTTCTCATCCTTCCTCCTCATCTTCCTCCTCTTTCTCCTCCTCCTCCTCCTCCTCCTCCTCCTCCTCCTCCTCCTCCTCCTCTTCGGGTATGCGGGTGAAGTGTTTTCACCTCAGGGAACTAGACGTCCCTGCCCTGCATAGTCTCAGGTCACCCTTGGACAAGGTGTAATACCTGATCTGTCTCCCGTGCCAGGGTCACGGTGAAGCCTCTGGGCAGCAGCAGTGGTGGATTGGACTGCAGGCAGAGGATCTCTTTATGAGACAATGGCTGGAGTTCCAGGGTCCTAGTCAGCTGGACCGTGCCTAATTATTTAGGCCTGCGGTGTAGAGGAGTGTGGCGACCTCTACACTAAAAAGCCTCCCTGGGAACCAGTTGTCGGTGTGAGCTCCCCGTCCCTCCCCTCTATCGACGGTACTCCCATCCCTATTCTGCATAACAGCTGGTTCTTGTTTTCTCCTGAAAGAGATGTCTTCCGTGGGCCATTTGAGGCTGTACCTCCCGGTTTCTAGGTAGAGTTTCTGAGGGTTTTTCATATACTCAAGGAATATTTCAGCTTTTTGGTCTCTCAGGAAGGGCGTCTGATAATCTCTAGAGTTGGTGGAGAACACCTGGTGACAGGTGCCACTGGCCAGGCCTCGAAAGGGTCGCAGAGTTGGGTTAGACGTTTCGGAAAGTGGGAACGAATTGCTGGTTCCTCTCCTCCCTTGCCAGCTCTGCTCTGTGTGACTACCCCGACCCCGTTCTATGGGACAAAACTTCGAGGGCAATAACTGAAAAGCGCCGGGTTGTGAAAGTCTCTCTCGTGACCGAGGCTCAGGACAAGCGGTTGGTCTTTGAGGCGTTTTCAAGACCCTGTGGGAGCGAACTCCCAGTGTTGGAGGCATCTAACACAGCAGTATCTAATTTCCATGCACAATTTTTATCCAACTCAATTTATGGTCACACTTTAAGTTATTTCGAAAGCGCTTTTAATATTTGCCCAAACTGTAAACTCGCTTAAATTTCTAACAATGCCTTCGAACCTTAAGTGTGACGTCTGTCCCGGACGATTTGCAGCTCAGTTCTTCCAGCTGACTAAAACTTGCCGCCTCTGCGTTCAAAGATTACAACTTCAGAAGGCTGTGACTGAATGGAAAGTCAAACATAATGATCTTGAAAAGAAATTCGAAGCCCTTCAGGAATTTGTTTCAAATAATGTGGCAGTGACTCCACCATCGATGGTGGAGAGGCCCTCCACCGAGACTGTGCCCTCTCCAGACGAATCTCCTGCTTCACGGGAGGACGTGTTACCTGCCTCACAGGTTGACTCCCAGCCTGCCTCACAGGCTAACCCCCAGCCTGCCTTACAGGCTAACCCCCAGCCTGCCTCACAGGCTAACCCCCAGCCTGCCTCACAGGACAATCGACAATCTGCCTCACAAGACAACCGCCAGCCTGCCTCACAGGCTGACCCCCACCCTGCTTCACAGGCTGACCCCCAGCCTGCTTCACAGGCTAACCCCCAGCCTGCTTCACAGGCTAACTCCCAGCCTGCCTTACAGGACAATTTCCAGCCTGCCCCACTTAACGCTTCTCTTCCTGCTTCACAGGATGTCGGGTTCCAACCTGTAAGGAATGGAGCCAAACCGAAGCAGGCAACCAAGAATTTACTGACCCCCACTACCTTCAATAGGTTCCAGGTGCTGGCAGACACCATGGAGGATGAGTTTGAGACTCGCCTAGTTGGGGACTCCATGGTGCGCGGCCAGCTTGTTGAGTTCTGTGGTCGTTCATCAAACGGCCGCAGAAAACGTTACTGCTATCCAGGTGCCAGACTGGACGGCATCACCGCAGCTTGCAATGATGTCACGAGAAATGCCGACCGAAACACCCTCTTAGTCATTCACGCGAGGACAAATGACGTAAAGACAACCCGTTCTGAGGAACTGCTTGAGAAATACCGCCGCATGATCAAGCAGTATAAACGTAAAACGGATGCCAGTAACATCATAATCTCAGGAATCCTCCCGAGGGTCGGTGCCGAATCTAGCTTTTACAGTAAGGCCTTCAGCACAAACAACAGACTTCAGTCCCTTTGCTCACAAGAAAACGTCCAGTTCGCTAACTTGTGGAACAGTTTTTACTACGATTCAGACTTGTTCCTTGCTGATGGCATCCACTTAAACCCTGTTGGAGCAGCCCGTTTCGGGAGGCTGCTCTGTGACCAAGTGGCTCTTCGAAAGCCAAAAAACGCGGAGGCGAGAACACCAGCAGCCCCACCATAAGGAAGCACTCAACCCGCGAAACCCCCGACTCGAATCACATTAAAGCTTGCTATGTAAACGCTCGTAGCCTACGTAACAAATTTGAAGACTTAGAAGTCCTCGCAGCTACAAATCATTATCACATCATCGGAGTCACAGAATCTTGGATAGACACTTCAAATAGAGATTTCATTGCGGAGTATAGATCACCGGGTTATACCATTTTTAGTCATGAAAGAGAGAACAGACAGGGTGGAGGCGTTATCCTTTATATCCACAACTCTCTCCATCCAGTATCCGTGAAAATAGATATTATAACCAATGTAGACACGGTCTTCATTGAAATTAAAAATAGATCTCGTAAAATAGTAATTGGAGTTGTCTACAGACCGCCAAGGCAGACTCTTGATATCGACCACGCATTAAGTGAATTATTATTAGAAACAAGTAGCAGTTGCGAGGCAGTAATTGTTGGGGACTTTAACTTGCCAGTGAAAAGATGGGGTGAACCGTTGAACTGTCATACAGGGCTCGACCTGTGCACAAATTTACTAGAAAGTGATTTACATCAACATGTTCAAGAACCGACTCGGGAAAATAATATACTTGACCTTATCTTATCAACGACAGCTGATCTAGTTAACGAAGTAAATGTTGGTCCAATTTTTAGTTCTAGCGATCACCGAACAATCACATTCAGCATCAATATGAAAGAAAGTAAAGTAACTCCTAGCAAAGAAAAGGTGCCTGATTATCAGAGAGCGAATTTCGTAAGACTCCGATCAATTCTAAATAATTCTGACTGGACTGAAATCTCGGCGGAAACAGATATTGATAAATCTTGGGGGGCCTTCACCACAATATTGAACAATGCCATAAGCATATGCGTACCCTATCGAAACAGACGTTCAGCTTTTAAGAAAAATCCAAATGGTGGAATAACGAAATTAAAAATAGCCTATCTCTTAAAAAACGCGTATACAGTAGATACATATCAATTCAGAGTGAGGCTGACAAACTAGAGTTGGACAGAATTCGCCGCGAAACCAAGAAATTGATAAAACCAAGCAAGAAAAATCTTGAAGAATATATAGCGGAAACGAGTAAGTCTAATCCTAAAGAATTTTTTAGTTATGTAAATAATAAAAAGTCACTCACTTGTGGTATCGGACCGCTTGCTAATGATAATGGAAACCACACGAACGTTGAAAATGAAATGGTTATAATCCTAAATAACTTTTTTGCATCCGTATTTACCGACGAAGATTGTTTATCACCTCAACCACCGGAGGTTAGAAGGACCGAAAATATGTTAAGTGGCGTGCTCATCGTAGAAAGTGACATTTTACGCACGATTGAAAAGATTAAAGTAAGCAAAGCTCCTGGTCCAGACAAAATTACCCCTAGGGTCTTCAAAGAAATCAAGCATCAAATTTGTAAACCGCTCTCCATCATATTCAATAAATCTTTAACAGCTGGAAAAGTTCCGTCAGATTGGAAACTTGCAAATGTCACACCAATTTTCAAAAAGGGGGACAAGTCTCATCCAGGAAACTATTGACCAATTAGCCTGACATCGATTGTTTGTAAGTTAATGGAGACTATCATTCGCGACAATATGGTGAAATTTTTCGAAGAATATAATGTGATAAGTAATTCGCAACATGGCTTCCGTAGTAAACGTTCGTGTTTAACTAACTTACTTGATTTTTTTCATTATATTTTTGAGGTGTTCGATGAAAGCAGATCAGTAGATATCATATATCTGGATTTTCAAAAGGCATTTGATAAGGTCCCCCACCAACGATTGCTCAGCAAACTACTGGCGCACGGTATCTCGGGTAACATTCACAATTGGCTTGTGGACTGGCTCTCTGAGCGGAAACCGAGAGTAGTTCTAAACGGTGTTACATCTAACTGGCTCGACGTCAGAAGTGGCGTACCTCAAGGATCAGTGCTTGGCTCCATGCTCTTCTTAATTCATGTTAATGATATCGATGATGGGCTCACTTGCAAAGTATCAAAATTTGCTGATAACACAAAAATTGCTAGTAAAGTAACTGCGACACTCGACGAAGAAACTTTACAATCAGATCTAGATCGACTTGCACGTTGGGCCAATCAGTGGCAAATGAAATTTAACGTTGACAAAGGTACAGTGTTGCAGATCGGAAAAAATAACAATCGCGTTCGGTACGTAATGAATGGCCAACAACTTTCTGCAGTAAGTAAAGAAAAGGATCTTGGAATCACGGTCAGCATTGTTCAGAGGTAGTTAAAACTGCAAAAAAATTGGTTGGCTTCATCGGATGAGTCTTTAATAATAAATCGGAAAAAGTAATATTGAAACTGTATAATTCATTGGTTCGACCCCGTCTTGATTACTGTGTACAGTTTTGGTCTCCCTACTACAGAAAAGACATAGAAAAGTTGGAACGGGTTCAACGAAGAGTAACAAAGATGATTCCTAGGTTGAGAAATTTATCATATGAACAAAGGCTTAAAGAAGTAAATTTATTCAGTCTATCAAAACGAAGAAAGCGAGGCGATCTAATAGAAGTGTTTAAAATGTTTAAAGGATTCAGTGATATTAATGCGGAAGATTACTTCACAATTGATCGATCAAATAGAACAAGAAGAAATCACAATTTGAAGATAAGTGGTAAAAGATTCTCGTCGCACGAAGCTAAACACTTCTTCTTCAATCGAGTTGTTAATGTTTGGAACTCTCTTCCCTGTGATGTCGTTGATAGTACAACAGTTACGGCCTTCAAGAATAGATTAGACAAGTATTTTGAATCCAACCAGCAACTAAGATATTACTCATTGTCGTAATAACGTTAAGTTCTTTCGAATACTGGTGTCCTTGTCCGCTTTTATCGCCCGGTTAGTGGTAGCAGTAATGGTAGTTCTTTCCTCTTTCCTACATAATTTCCATGCAGTTTTTCCATGCTGCATAGTTCTTTTTCCTTTCCTGCCAGCTTTGGCTGGAGGGATGGGGGGTGGGGAGGAGCCTTCGCCTTTGCTGTCCTTCATCTTCCACCTTTGATTAGATAGTTAGTGTAGCTTGTCACAAACAGCCTCGTAAGGACCAGCAGGTCTGCTGTTGTTTGCCCTTTCTTTGTGTTTCTTTGTGTTCCTCCTCCTCCTCCTCCTACTACTACTACTACTCATTCCTTTGGTCGCTATTGTCATGGGTGGAATGAATTTGTTTTCACTATTTTATGTCTTGTATTTCTGGATTTGTCTCCATTTTAGACCCTATCATTGGGTGATGTATGAAGAGAGAGAGAGAGAGAGAGAGAGAGAGAGAGAGAGAGAGAGAGAGAGAGAGAGAGAGAGAGAGAGAGAGAGAGAGAGAGAGAGAGAGAGAGAGAGATTTTTGTTGAAGCTTACGTAAGGAAAACAAGGAACAATAATAACCCACCAAAGATATTGAAAAAAAAACTGTACACACACACACACACACACACACACACACACACACGTGCGCGCGCGGAGTAATCTCATCCCAATCATCAGGGCGAAGGTAAACATGCTACAGTCTACAGTCTACACGATCCCATTTGGTTCCTCCTCTTCTTTTTCCTACTTCAGTGAGCCTCGGTGTCTCAGGAGGTGTCACCAAGGATCGGCCTCCTTCTACTCCTCCACCTCCTTCGCCTCTTTCACCGCTTTCGTCGCCGGTCAGAGGAGGAGGCGACTGGGCGCAAAATCGGACCATTGAGGTTACGGGTGTTGACAGAAGAGGCTTGAACGGGTGAATGTGTGTGTGTGTGTGTGTGGTGTGGTGTGGTGTGGGGGCGGGGGACGCACGCGCCCACGTGTTTTTGTTGTTTTTGAGGTATGATGGTAAAGTTTTGGGACTATGCTATAGCTTCGCGTGGCCTTAGACCTCATCTCCGTTACATTCACCCTTGAGCTTGTATCGGGAAATAACCCATTGCCCCGGGACACGGCCGGTGTGACATCCGGTTTACCACAGTTTACCTTCATGAGGTTACCCCTGATACCTAGTTTTCAACCAGCCCGAAAGGAAGGATGAACAACTGGGTGGGCAACGCGCCGTCTGCCCGGGCCGGGATTCGAACCCTAGCTCAAGAATTCTTAGCAAAGTGTTCTAACTGCTTCACCACTGTCATAGACAAGCATGAGAGAGAGAGAGAGAGAGAGAGAGAGAGAGAGAGAGAGCAATTAGAGTGGATGAGGAAAGGATTAAGCTTAAAACGAGCGAGGGATAAAAAACGAGGTAAAAAAAAAAAGTGAGAAAGGCACTAAACGAGGGCGACCATAACCAACCCAGTCCTCACAAGTTTTAAAGAGAGAGAGAGAGAGAGAGAGAGAGTCGTGCAGTGTTCAGGGATTTAGGACACTTTACTCTCCGAGGGAGGGATATTCTTCTCTCTCTCTCTCTCTCTCTCTCTCTCTCTCTCTCGTTCCCTTCCCCTGTCATTCTTGGCTCCATTCTCCTCACCGGGCAGAGAGAAAGGAGGAAAGAGTAAGGAAAGGGATAGAGCCAGAGTGGAATATAAAGGAAAAATAAAAGCAGCTACCGTATCACAAACTTCTCTCTCTCTCTCTCTCTCTCTCTCTCTCTCTCTCTCTCTCTCTCTCTCTCTCTCTCTCTCTTTTCTTGTCTATATAACCGTGGTGAAAGGGTTGCCACTAGCTAAGAAATTTCGAGCCAGGGTTCGAATCCCGGTCCGGGCAGTCAGCGTGTTGCTCATTACACACATATACGCAACATAAAATACAACTAGGCAGCTGCATTCTACGACTACTTGCCCTGTCTTTACACAGAATAATCTAACGACAATTCCGGAGAGAATTTAGGTGAATGAAGTCGAGGATAACAAGTTGAGGGATGTGATCATCAATAGGTAGAGAGCCCAGGATAAGATTGGTGGGTTAGATGGAAAAAAATATCGCCAGGTCCTGAGGAAGTATTTCCACGGGTCCTGAAGGAATTCAATTATGTCCACAGTGGCCCATTAGCTGATATTTTAAGATGTCAGTGAATTCTGGTTTTGTGCCTGGTCTGTGGAAAGTAGTTATGTAACGCCGATTTTCATTGAGGGGGACAGGTCACCCGTTTCTATTTATCGTCCATTAGATCATATTGGCTATCAGTTCGCAACGGGGACGCTTTGCCCTTTGTTTACCAACTTTTTACAGCTTCGGTGTTGCGTACCGAAGCGCCGCGAGTGTAAAATATTTTAAGACCAGATGTCGAAATAACCACACCTTCAGAAATAATGCCATCTAACATCTAATCAAATTTTACTAAAGCTGCTAGAAAGCAAAATTGTCATGAGTGACTTTTAACTACAACAAGTTCAGTATGGGTCTGTTGGAGGTAAATACGGGCTCGCGTACATTCGGCACTCAGTGAGCATATATACCACAGACACACACGTTAAAACATACGAGCAATGTTGGGCATTTGGCACGGAACAATAACTTGCATTCCTGAATCCTGAAATAGATATAAGAACCGAGTTCATTAGGAAAAGTACCTCATTGACAGTTCTCCGAGGGGCCGCGTGTGGCGCTGCGTGTATAGCCAATACCGTCAATTAGCTTTACATCAGTTGTAGGCAAGAAGATAAAGTCTATAATAGCCAGGAGCATGCGGAATCATCTGGAGAGGTATAGTCTAACTCATAACTCGTAGCATAGGCTCACGAAGAGCCTCACCAATCTTTTGTCCTATAATAAAGTAACCGATATGAAAACCATGATATAACATATCTAGGTTCCAGTAAAACTTTCGACAAGGTTCCTCGTCGTTGGCTGTTACAAAACTGCAGGTTTACGGAGTAGAGGGAAAGTGTTGAACTGGATGAGAGAATGGCTTAGTAGTAGGAAGTAAAGAGTGCAAGTCAATGGTAAAAAAAAAATCTGACTCGGGCTGTGATACGAGCGAGGTTCCATAGGGTTCGGTATCGAATCCACTGTCGTTTGTCATTTATGTAAATGATTTTGAATACAGGAATTATTAGTGAAGTTAGTAAGCTTGCGGGTGATACAAAGGTCGGCATAGAATTGAATCAGATCAGGACGCTAGTGTTCTCCATCATCAACTAGAAAGATTGTATGATTAGGCGGGAAAGTGACAAATGGAGTTCGTTGTCATGAGCAGATCTAGATGTGAGTGGGATTTAGGAGTCTTGGTGAGCTCTTATCTCCGTCCAAGGGCTCAATGCATTCAGGCTGAGAATCGGGAAACTGGGTACTGGGGTTCATTTCAAGAAGCGTAAGCAATTGAAGCACCAGAGTCATTCTCGAGCTATAGTTAGTATTTGTTAGACCTCATCTTGATTTTGCTGTACAGTTCTGGCCACCTTACATAGTGGTTATCACGACGTTAGAATCTGGGCAAAGGAGGATGACAAAAATGATTCACGGGTTGAGAAACTTGCCATATGAGTATAGATTCAAACAATTAAATTTGTATTTTCTAGGAAGGCGACGTTTGCGAGGAGACTTGATCGAAGTTAAAAATGGATGAAGGGCTTTAATAAGGGGGATGTTAATAAAGTTTTGGTGGTGAGCCAGGTAGGGCAGGCAGCAATTGGTTTAATAAAGTGGACTAAATTCAGCTTCAACAAATGCATAGGAAAGAATTAGTTTACCAGTTTATTAGTGAATGAGTGGAACAGGCTTGACAGTCATGTTTCGAGTACCTATACTATAGATTCATTAAAGAAAAGGTTAGATAAATTTATAGATAGTGGTTAGGTGGAGTTAGAATTGGCCTGTTGCAGACTCCTTTTTTTCTTATGTATTCTCTCTCTCTCTCTCTCTCTCTCTCTCTCTCTCTCTCTCTCTCTCTCTCTCTCTCTCTCTCTCTCTCTCTCTCTCTCTCTCTCTCTCTCTCTTGCTTTATGTTTTATTAATTTCGTTTATCCAGACTTTGTCACTGTACATTGTTTTGTGGTTTTGTATTCCATTACTCGCTTCACTTTGTTTTTACAATACGTTTGTATGTATGTACGTATGTATGTATGTATGCATGCATGCATGTATTCTACCCTCGACTGCATTACATGTCATTGTGTGTGTGTGTGTGTGTGTGTGTGTGTGTGTGTGTGTGTGTGTGTGTGTGTTGCCGTTGACTCCTTGCAATAGCATACAATTGAAGGCAGTGTTGCAAGACCGGGATAAGTGAGTGTCACCTTATGTACTACGCGCGCGTTTTTTTTTTTTTTTTTTTTTTTTGTGTCACCGTGTGTTGTCACTCCAAACAAAAGTGATACAGAAACATCAACAGAACACAACAAAGAGCTTTACAACAAAATTCCAACAATACAGTGGATCACAATACAGTTCAGTGCAATACACCGAAATGCGACGCTATTAAATAACATTAAACAAGATAGATTGCATTAAAGTTCACGTGGCAACACAGCATTACAGACCGTATGCTGTGTTAAAAGCTACGCGAGACATTCCACCGACGAGGCAAGGACGTGCAATGTCAGCGATTTACTCCCTCTATTCGCAACACATTACAATACAGCTCAAGACAACACATCTCTAGTCAGCGCAACACCACACCAATCACAAGGGAAGGATGCAGATCGGACACCTCCACCAACTCAACACAGCTTTCAAAAACACCATGGATCACGTGCGACACCCGTCAACACCGCCACCACAAGCACTGGCGCAACACTTGAGGAAAAAACGGGTCAAATTAGTAACATCACACCAGAAATACACGAAGGCAAAAACAACCATGTAACACTGAAAGCACAAAAATAACATTACACACACACACACACACACACACACACACACACACACACAGAGAAACACTAAATGCTCCACCAAAAGAGAAATCCGCTCACTCAATAGCCGCTGGGAAGCAAACTACAACAACAATACGATATACCGAAACACACACACACACACACACACACACACACACACACACACACACGCACGCACGCACGCACGCACACACACACACACACACACACACACACACACACACACACACACACACACACACACACACGGAAAAAGGAAGCTATACGGCTCATGCAATACGTATCACAACACAATGCAACACGGCGAACACAAAACCAACACAGGCGTAAAAAAAAAAAAAAAAAAAATCCCTTCACCACCACCACCATCATTCTCTCTCTCTCTCTCTCTCTCTCTCTCTCTCTCTCTCTCTCTCTCTCTCTCTCTCTCTCTCTCTCTCTCTCTCTCTCGGCAACACTTTTTAGTAACACGACGCCTTTCCCGTCACCGTCAACATTTAATTACCGTTGTACTTAAAGTAATGGCATTCACTGTAGCACCTGTTGTTTTTATTGTTGTTGTTGTATTTATTTTTATTGTTATTTTATCATTCTTTTTACAGTCGATATTATTAGCATTATCGTATCCATTATATATGCCAAAAGCGTTGACGGCAGCATCAGGATTAACGAAAATCGAATAGATTGACAAAGAAAGGTAGATAGATACATACATGCACAAGTAGGTAGGTGGGTAATGGGTAAACTAATACATGAATAAATAAATGAATATAAAGTGACGACTAAAAAATATTAGAATGCGGCTCCTGTTAGATAGACGTGTAAAACATGTTGACATTGTATCCGCGTTGTATACCCTGATTGAGTTGCAGAATTTTACCTCATAACGATGCTCGCTGATGTCGACCGCACCTCGCCGCCTCGTCCTTTTAAATTTCGGTAATGGATTGGCTATTTTGCCCGAAATTGAGGAGAGGAGGAGGAAGGGAACGAACGGGAATACATGAAGCAAGGGAGGAAGAAGGAAAGGAGTAAAAGGGGAGGGATAGAAACAAAGTAAAAGTAGAGGGAAGGGCAAAACAGACTTTTTAAAGGGAAGAGAAAAAGGGAAAGAAAAGAACGAACAGAAGAGAATGAAGCAAAGAAGGAAAAGGAAAAATATAAGAACGCGATGGAAGTAAATGAAAGGAAAGTAGGAAAGGTTATAGAGAGAAGACTAAAGTAATAGTGGGAAAGAACTGAAAGGAAGGAAGCAAGGGCGTAAGGAATGAAAACTAGTGGAGGCTAGGGAAAGAGGAAAGGTGTAAGGGGTGAGAGTGAGGTGTAAGAAAGGGCGCGAACGAGAAGAAAAAAGGAGCGGATGGAATTGCATGAGGTAAACAAGGAGGAAGGAGGAGCTAGGAAGGAAA
The DNA here is from genome assembly GCF_024679095.1 of Eriocheir sinensis. Lineage (NCBI taxonomy): Eukaryota > Metazoa > Arthropoda > Malacostraca > Decapoda > Varunidae > Eriocheir > Eriocheir sinensis. The sequence continues at coordinate 492,760 of NC_066516.1, forward strand.
TGAAAAAGTGGAAAGGAAAGCAGGAAAGGCAACAAAGAAGGGGAGAAGGGGTGGGATCTTGGGGTAAGTTTAAGAGCAAGCTGAAAGACGAGAGGGAATGATTGAGGGAACGAAGTGTGTGAGTCAGGAATGGAGATGGATGTGGAGAGGAAAGGAGGAAGGACGGGAAGGAAAGTGAGAGAGGAAGAGTTGGACATGGTGTAAGGGTCGGAGAGATGGGAGTAATGAAGAAGCGAAAGATGTTGATGAAAGCGAAGGCAAGAAAAAAAATGACAGGAAAATGTAGAACTAAATGTTTTCTCCTGCCGCTTCAGAGAGAGAGAGAGAGAGAGAGAGAGAGAGAGAGAGAGAGAGGTGGGGGATGGAGGGATTTCAAGCTGGATTTATCGCATTCGTTTGTGAATATCCGGATTTGTGTATTGTGTGTGTGTGTGTGTGTGTGTGTGTGTGTGTGTGTGTGTGTGTGTGTGAGAGAGAGAGAGAGAGAGAGAGAGAGAGAGAGAGAGAGAGAGAGAGAGAGAGATCCTAGAATAAACCATATGAACTGAGAACAATGTGTGTGTGTGTGTGTGTGTGTGTGTGTGTGTGTGTGTGTGTGTGTGTCAGAGAGAGAGAGAGAGAGAGAGAGAGAGAGAGAGAGAGAGAGAGAGATCCTAGAATAAACCATATGAACTGAGAACAAGGTGTGTGTGTGTGTGTGTGTGTGTGTGTGTGTGTTAAAGACGAAGTGGACAGAGCGGCGGGATGCGGACCGGTGGCACAAGAGTTGCAAGAGGAGGAAAATATTCAGTAACATGAGAAAGAAATGAACGAACGTGGAAGTGTCAAGAGAGAGAGAGAGAGAGAATGATTGCAATGAATTTTATGTAACGTATTAAAGTAATGAATTTTATTTCCACCACTACTACCGTTATCACCAGCATCATTATCATTATCTTACCATCACCACCACCACCTACACTACCATCACTACTACTACAACTACTACTAACACTACTACAATTACCACCATGATAACAAAGGAAAGATTTGGTTCAACAGAGAGAGAGAGAGAGAGAGAGAAATGGCAGCGGTTTGACCCGAGACCAAGGGTGCAAGTGATTGTGTGCTTGGCCGCTTGTTGGCACCACCTGTCCTGATGTGGCAGCGACCCTGGTTGAGGAGGACACGGACGAGGACGAGGAAGAGGATGATTCATTATTTCATTATTCTCTCCCAGCCTTGAATCAATCTTTACACACTTCCTCTCACCTCATTCCATTTCCTCTCTCTCTCTCTCTCTCTCTCTCTCTCTCTCTCTCTCAATTGTACCACTCACTCCTCACTTCTCTTTTCGCCTCCCTACCCTGCCTTCCCTGCGTCATATACCTCGCAACTTTTCATGGCTTTCTGACAATGCTGTTGTGTATTTATCACTCCGCCTGGTTAAATGGGTGTAGAAATATCAGTGCTGGTAGCCGAGGGGGAGAAGAGGGGCGAGAGAGAGGTAGGGACAGGCTGACCAGGGAGGGATACAGCCAGAGAATACGCCCCACAGCAGAAAAGGCGTAACCCAGCTCGTCGCCGCCCCGCCCCTTTCCGGCCATAACACAGCGGGCTTGAAAGTCGATTTTAGAGGCTAGTGATGCGCGGGCCCGCGGGGCTGCCATGTCTTTGTGTCGTGGCCGCCGCTGCGTTTCAGTTCTATTCGTCGCTATAAAAATGGTTAGCGGTGTGCGATTGGGATTAATTGATTGTTGATGCTATTTATCCATTGTTTGCTCGGGATGCCTGCCACCTCTATTTTTAAAGTTTTTTTTTTTTTTTCGCTCGCTTCAAATATTTCATCGCCTGCTGTGGTTCGTACCTTTTCTGGCAATCCTACCGCTGACTGCTGACGTCTCTTTTTTTTTTCCGTGTGTGTGTGTGTATGTGTGTGTGTGTGTGTGTGTGCCGTTGTCTCGGGTATGAAAAGAAACAGCGCTATTATATTTTATTGTCTGCATTTTTTTGTCGGTTTTCAGTTTTTATTTTTTTTATTTTCCTCATTCGTTTTTTCCCTTGTGTGTGTGTGTGTGTGTGCTCGGTTCCTTGCTATTACGAGTCTGGTTCTCGAGGTTTGTGTTGCTTTGTCATTGAACGTTTGTCAGCCAAGACAAGACGCTTTGTATTCCCTGTGCGGGGAATACGTTTGCTATCGTGTGTGTGTGTGTGTGTGTGTGTGTGTGTGTGTGTGTGTGTGTCAATGCATGTGAAGGTTTGCACGTGCTTGTGCTGTGAATGTACAAGCGTGTGTTGTTGTATTTGCCACATAAACAGGTGTAAGATGGATTAATACCAATCTGGCTGTAAGTCGATTTGATTAGTGCCACGTTTCTTTGTTTTGTTTTTTTCCGTTTCGCTGTTTGGGTGATGATTGTCGAGTCCATGGAAGTCGAGAATTCTCAGTGCTTGTCCCACCCGGAAGTTGAGTTGGTGGCTCGTTGGGTTGTTACAAAGCAAAATAATGACATGTCGAAGAATTTATTAGTAAGTGTATGGAAATAGTAAAATACTTTTAATATGCTCATTGCGTTTTCAAAGTATATTGGTGATTGAATAATAGGAAGAGATATCTGCTTTCACTCAAAAGAGAGAGAGAGAGAGAGAGAGAGAGAGAGAGAGAGAGAGAGAGAGAGAGAGAGAGAGTCGTCTATTCATTGACGTCCTCACGGTGCGTCCGTAATATGCCTCTTGTAAATTGGAGGTCACTTTTTGCACTACCGCCATCACTGCCTCACCAAAGCGTTACCGCCAACGAGTCAACACCTCCGCCTCAACACCACCATCTCACCAGTCATCATCACGTCAGCAGCAGCGCCCCCTCACCACAGCATTGCCACCATCTCGTCGCCTTCAGCAGCACCTTTCACCCCGTCACCTACCCTAAGCATTATCAACACATTCACCATCACCTCCCTTCCACTCTGTTATCTCTGATCCGTCACCGTCCCGTCACTGCTTCAGTCAGCCGCGGCTCGACACGGGCCACTATCGGTCACATCAGTGTTGCGTGGACAAACGAGCAGAGCATTGACCGCCGCCGCGGCCTGTCAATAGCGGCGGCGGCGATACGTGTTGTCCTGAAGCTGAGAAAGGCTGACACAGGTTCAGAAGGCAGATACAGGCTGTGAGGTTGATGAAGGTTAATAAAGGCTGCGATGGTGAGGAAGCCTGATACATGGTGTGAGGGTGAGAAAAGCTAATACAGGTTGCGAGGGTGAGAGAATCTGATATAGGCTGTGAGGTGGAGAAGGGCTCATGCAGGCTGCGAGGGGGAGGGAGTTTGATTCAAACTGTGAGGGCCCCATCCCTCTACCACACCGCACTCCACCTCCTCACCCCTCAAGCATCATCACAACTTTCCCTCCGTTAATTTAAATCACCTACCCCCACACCCCTTTTATATTGTACTTTTTTTTTATAGTTACTCTTTGTTGCCGTAATATGTACATTTTCAGCCTAACGGCCGCAATTTCCGAAATAAACCGATTATTATTATTATTATTATTATTATTATTATTATTATTATTATTATTATTACACACACACACACACACACACACACACACACACACATTAGTCTTCACTTCTAAAGATGTTGATCCCCGGTGCGCTTGTGCTCAGACTACTTCCCTTCCCGCCACGACGCTTATCTATCCCGTAGCTCCTGCATACATCCGGTCCCCCCCCCCCCCCTCTCTCTCTCTCTCTCTCTCTCTCTCTCTCTCTCTCTCTCTCTCTCTCTCTCTCAACAGCCTCGGATACTCTTCCCTTCCGCCCTCAATATGTTCCTCTCAGGTGCATTGACCTCCCTTGCTCTGTGGCCCTCGCCGCCCTAGGCTGCAACCGCCGCAAACACACACACACACACACACACACACACACACACACACACACACACACACACGAACACAGTCTTTTAGTGCTTGCTACAAAATACCGTGACGCTTATCACACCTCGTAACATTGCCTCCCTTCATAGTCTATTGTAGACTCACCACTCGGCCGGCCACCCTCTGCAAGCAGTTCTCTCACCTGCATTATTTCAAGGACTTCCCCCTCCCACACACACAGGTACTCCCCCCCCCCCCCAACCCACCCACCCACAAAGGGAAATAGCCTTCAGAGAAAGTGCGATATCCTCAAAATTAAGTGTGTATCTATAACTGTATTTATATTGTTCCTGCCTGATTTGTCCGAGTGTTCTTGTTTTTTCTCTGTTTTGTTTGGTGGCATTTTATTGGAATGCCTTAGATCGTTGTATTTTATCGGAATGGCCAGTCACGTGTGGGAACGGAAGGGGTTAAGAGGAGAGAGACAGCAGGGAGGGGGGTAGGAGGGGAGTTGTCTAGTCAACGACATTCCTCAAAGCTCTGATTGATTTCGTGTTGACAACATGATAAGATAATTTATACAGATGTTCCATCACTCGTCAGGTCAATATTTGAAACTTTTGGTTCGTAACGCGTTGTTTGTTGTCATTTGTATTCATGTTTGCGCCACTACCTGAAGCCATTTTTCACGCCAGGTATAACAAAAATATTCGTGTAGCCTAGAAATTGTGAGCACGCGGCGCACAATTTTTCACCGTAATATTTATTTGTTTATATATTTGTGTATCTGTGTATTTATTTGGCTTGAGTTTTGGAGGGAACAGGCGTCCAGGGGAGAAGAAGGAGGGGTAGCATCTCTTGCTTATATCAGGGCAGCATGTAGCTGTCTGCCCGCCTATGTCGTCTCCGTTGCCGCGCATTTTACTGCACCTCACTCGACTACGTCGCGTATTTTTCATCGATCCGCAGCTCTTGAACTCTCTCCCAGATCAAGCATATCTTCTTTCACCTCCACTCAGCAAACATTTTTTTCTCATCTTTTCGCTCCCTCGCCTCTGTTTTCCTCCCCCCTCCACCTTCCTCTTACCCTTCGCTTTCATTTTCAAATCTTCCGCTAGTTTTGGTATTTACGATCACAAATGTCAAGTGAAATATAATAAAGGAGAATCTGTCGGAATATAATTTCATTTCCCTCCCTCCCACCCTCCTTAACATTTCCCCTTCCCTTCCCTCACTTCGTCCCTCCCTCCCTCCTTCCCGCACTTCGTTCACGTTCAGGATATTTATATTGGTTACCATGACGCCACCTGTCCGTTAGTCATTTGTTTTACTTTCCCCCTTTTACTCAGTGACTGACCAACCCACCGACCGTTCCCGTCTCTCTCTCTCTCTCTCTCTCTCTCTCTCTCTCTCTCTCTCTCTCTCTCTCTCTCTCTCTCTCACAGACACACACACATCAAAACAGTCACATAAAGCCTTTGTTTGCTTTCACGCTCACGCTTTTGCCTTCGTCTTGGGGAGATTGTCAGGAGAGAGAGAGAGAGACTTGCTAGCGATTATATATGTAAATTCTCTCTCTCTCTCTCTCTCTCTCTCTCTCTCTCTCTCTCTCTCTCTCTCTCTCTTTATATATATAAATATATATATATATATATATATATATATATATATATATCCCTCACAAAATTGCACCGTATCATCGTCGTACTATCAAAAAGTTACTTTCATGAGTGTCTGCATGGAGCAGGTTTTCCTTCCTTGCCTTCCCCTTTCCCTCCACGGCACCGCCGTCAGAACTGTGCTTCAATTTTTTTTAAATTTTCTTTTCGTTCGTCGCTCTTTCGCATCGTCTTTAAAGTCCTATTTTCGTAGTCTCCACTACCTCTCACCTTCTCCCTCATCTCGCTATTCTCTGTCTGTTTTACTTCCTATCACCCTCAGTGTTTTCCCATCTCTCTCTCTCTCTCTCTCTCTCTCTCTCTCTCTCTCTCTCTCTCTCTCTCTCTCAGACGCTCAACACAAAGATCCCTTGCAGCATTCACTCCGCCGCAAAGACCTTTGGTGTCACTGTGGGAATGGCCGAAGCGAGCGCACACCCACCCACCCACACACACAACGACACTCAGTTTTTTGGTCACGTACTGCTACTACAAGCTTATCATTGCCACCGCCCTCCACCTCCTCTTCCTCCTTCTGAAAGTGTGAGGATTTTCCGAGTTCTTTTCGGGTTGTTTGGTTTCAGGGGAAGTGGCCCTTACGAGAGGAAAAGGTGGGTCCATGAGAAGGCTGGCAGGCAGGCAGGGGAGCGGGAGGTTTAGAATACGGTAAAATATTGGACCTCGTAACTTTTATCCATTTTCCCTCATATATGCAATGTTATGAGCGACAAAGCGATCTTTATTCCCCACGCATTCGCCCACACACACACACACACACACACACACTGGAATAACTTCATTAATACGGCGGTCATATGAATGCAAAACACCGGGCGGTCTTTCCTCTATTCCCATCTCTTGGGAAAAAATACGAAAATAAATACATAAAACCAATGTCCTCTTCTACCCCTTCTCTTTTTTCCTCTCGTTGCGTCGTCGCCAGGTTCGTTTGCAACTCGTGCTTTGAACATTGCTGGCCTGGGGAAGAGTGGGGGTTGAGAAGGGGACACACACAACCATTCAAGTGAACGTAAATACAAGACTTAATCACTCGCTTCACATACCCCCGAGAACCGTGGTTCCCCTACACACACACACACACAAACACACAAGCGTCAGCAGAATTAATCGCGATGAGACGGCATTATATTTATAAATTAACCTAGGTAAATTTAACGTTCATTATCCGCATTACCTGCATACTTGGCTGTGTGCGTGTGTGTGTTGACGTGAGAATCTGCTCGCACGCACACGGAAGCCGAAGAGTTGCGCGTCCGGGCCAAGTTTAGAGGTCGCCGGAGTGGGGACAACAAGGTCCTTCTGTTTTACGCGATCAGATACACAACTAGGTAAGAACAGCCGGCAGGAAGCTCTTCACCTCGTAGGAAAAAGCAGTTGTGGAGGTGGAGATGGAGACTGGCGGCAGAGAAGGTGGTGAGAGGCAACGATGGGGGTGATGATGCGCGTACACACGGAATGGCGTCTGACGGGTCTGGACCCTCTCTTTCTATTACTTCGTCTTCTCCTCCTCCTACTACCACTACTACTACTACTACTACTACTACTACTACTACTACTACCCATCTATGCCTCATGACCTGCTGCCATCGTCCATTCACGCAAGAAGGGGTCTTAGCGGAGCACCAAGACTGTCAGGTAGACGTTGTACGAGTAGTGCTCACCTGCTAAATTATCTAATCCTTCTAAGGGGAGGCAGAGGAGATCTTGCTGTTCATCATTTCACCTCTACCTCTCGCAATGTTAAAGTTATCCGGTAAGGTGCTTCTCATGTGAAAAGGGAAAGGAAACGCTGCCTATCCTTCCGCCTCTCTCCCTTACCTCGCACTAACAAAAGGGTCGCGGCATGAGGACCAAGGACGAGGAGCAGCACCACTGTGACCATGATGGGAAGAGGACGAGTGCACACTGCACACTGCCCTGCCCGTCCCAGGCTCCCAGCGGCCCCACCACACACCCTGCACCACACCACCAGGTCCACCACCGCCGCCAGCCCTCACGAGGTAATGGCGCAGCGTTGACCCAGGATCCTCTCTCTCCTTGGGCCGGCTTTGTTGGGGCGGTCGTTCTGGTGACAACTAAAGGAGGAGTCTTTACTCTGCCGTTGACAGCCCGCGTGTGTGTGTGTGTGTGTGTGAGAGAGAGAGAGAGAGAGAGAGAGAGAGAGAGAGAGAGAGAGAGAGAGAGAATGTATATGTTGTACACTTCGGCGATAAGGCAAGATACTAAGAGACAATGTACTACTATTTAGCATTAATCACAACTATGACTGGTTGAAGGAAATATAAATGAGGTAAATAACATACAACATACCACACGCTGGGCATCGGCGACGAGACGGGCGGTGGGCGCCTCGTGAAACCACCTTAGGAAGGGTTACCTGAGGGTTGCCTTGACGTGGGCGTGTCCAACTGAATAAAAGGGAAGTAGGCGTGGGAGAGTTGTTTTAAGGGGTAGGGATCATGTATCCAGCTAACACACACACACACACACACACACACGGGAGCGCGCTCTCGTCACCTGTTTGCAGCCTGTCGCCCGGTGTGAGGAAGAACGAGTACGGTTTAGTGGCTCTTGCCACTCCGGTGGGGGAGCTGATGGGATGAAAGGAGGCGGAGCGGGGAGACGGGAGTGTTGACACTTTGCACTGCAGGAGTCTGGTGCACCGTAAGCAAGTAGGGACGGGAAGGTGTCTAATGCGTGCTGAGGCGAGCCGGGAGCAGCGAGAGCATGCTGCTTCCGTCAGTGGATGGTTAGTGACATTGCTAGCACACACACACACACACACACACACACACACACACACACCAAATATCCGTCATTGTGCAGCCCGAAGTTCTTTCAGGAATAGGAAAGGCTAATAATCGCGAGTACACACACACACACACACACACACACACACACACACACACGGCAGCGAGATCGATTTACTTGTCTATATATAGGTGGCATTTATAAAGATCAACGCCTTTGTTATTTACTTAACGAAAATTATCACGATTTTTTTCCCGCAACTGTAAATGAAACTCAATCTGTCGACAATAAAGCCTCGCAAAAAAATGTATAAAGTAAACCTAACTGGATGCGCCCTGAACACAATCATTTGTTATGTATTTTTTCTCGCTCTTTTTATGATGTTTCCGCTGCGGGGCGTCTGTAAATTGCATAGCGCCGAGTCTCGGGTTGGCTCAACGATGACAAATTGGCGGATGAGCACCAAGCCTCACAGGTTCAATATTAGAATTTAATGCTGACGTCTCATGTAATTAACACGTTCGCCTGTTTTCCTCATTCTCTTAGTTCCAAAGTGTGCTTCAGCGCCGCGCTTGTTTGTTTTAGCTGCTCTTGATTTTTACATTTATGTCGTACTTTTGCAGTGTGAGAATCAGAGGAAGAGCTCTTCGGACAAGTTGATTATGGCCAGCACTGTTTATTTCCTACACTTTCGCCTTTTTTCTCAGCAATTGGCAGCGTTTGGCAGTGAGGATTGGCAGCGGCATTTATCGTACCGTAGTGTTGTCGGGGGCACGACGGGAGCAATTTAGTGTCGGCAAAGGTGGAGCTGTCGAGGCGAAATGTGTTTCCTTCTGAGAATGGGGGTGTTGCCTTGCAACCAGCCAGCCTCTCTAGGTTTTTGTCGTTGTACTTCGTGCGTGTGCATTGCTTTTGTTGCTATTTGAAGATGGAGAATCAAGGCTTTAAGGCATCGTGCGTTTGTTTCCTCCTTGTGTACTGTTGCGTGTGGTAGTATGTGGTGTTTGTTTTCAGTAAGGCTCTTGAGTTTGTTCAGTGCTGTAGGAGTGGTGTGAAGGGCTGTGTTGAAGTAGGTCGCGGTAAGTTATGATGAAACGTCTTTTTGTGTGGTGTTGATGTGAATGGTGGTGTGCCGTAAATCTGGTGGGAAGCTCAACCTGTCCACTCTAGTGTTGTGTGTGGCAATCTATGTAGGGAAGGGATACTTTGCAAGAGCGGCGTCGAGTGTTGATGAAGTGTGTTCCCGCTTTGTGTTGACAACTTATGCATGAAGTGTGTCAAGTGTTACTGATGATTAGAGTTGCGTTGCTACTGAGTATGTTGTTAAGTGTTGCTGAAGACCTCAGTGGCAGTGTTGATGAAGTGAATGTTTCTGTTCATTTTGGTTGCTTATATATCGTAGGTATTGTGTTGTAGAGGTGACGGAAGAGCGGAAAAGAGATGTTATGTCGGTCTGTGTAGCAGGATGCGGCGGTGACACTGCTTATGAAGTGTGTTAGTGTTCGTAATGGTGATATTGATAGTAGGTCGTGTTGCAGAGGATGGTGAGAGAGCTGGAGTGTGTGATCACGTTTGCTGGTGTAAATGTTGATCATGTAGAGGGGTTGGTGATGGTGGATGTGGTTGTGTTGTGCGTCATCCTCGTTAATGTTGTTTATTGAGGAATACCTGTGTTACGTTGCTTTGTGATGAGTTTTGCTGCAGTCGTAATGACCATACTACAACTTTTAATAATATAAGCCAAAAATGAATAAAATTTTGATAACGGTGATAATGTGTGTGTGTGTGTGTGTGTGTGTGTGTGTGTGTGTGTGTGAGAGAGAGAGAGAGAGAGAGAGAGAGAGAGAAACGCCCTCCTTGTTTTGTATGGAGAAGTGGATCATTACGTTGTTTTGTAAGGCCTTGGGCTCCCCTGACCTTCTTTCCCCCTATTTTATTTTTTTCTCCCCTAATCTTTTATATATCATCAGTGTCTCTCTCTCTCTCTCTCTCTCTCTCTCTCTCTCTCTCTCTCTCTCTCTCTCTCTCTCTAACCACATCCTCCAATTCGCCCACGACCATTTTTTTTCTTATTTCGTCATTTTCGTTATCTTCATTTTTTCCCTCTTTGTTAGTCATACAGGATGTTATTTTAGGGAGGGAGGGTCTGTCTCAGTGTCTGTGTTTCTTTGTTTCAATCTGTCGGTCTTTACTTTTGTCCTTTTCTCTGTTCGTCTGTCTCCGCTTGTCATCTCTCTCTCTCTCTCTCTCTCTCTCTCTCTCTCTCTCTCTCTCTCTCTCTCTCTGTACACACACACACACACACCAGTCTATGATGCAACAATGTCCTCCCCTCCTCTCCCCTTCCCTTTCCTTCCCCTCCTCTCGCCAACACATCATCATCTCTCCGTGTCGTCGCCATTTAACGAGAAGACAACAACAACAGCAACACGACGTCGGAACACAAAATCGCAACACATCACAAACCCTGTCAGCATTTTACCTGCCGCCAGTGACACGCATCGCTATTCTTCTGCGGCGAAAGATGACAAGACTGGATTTATGGCGATGTTAAGAGGAAAATTTCTTCCGTTTGACAGGGCTATACATGCATGTTTAAATATTTTTCCCACTTGTTTATTTTTATCATTTTCTCCTCTTTTGCTTTATTTCTCTTTAGTTGCCTTTTTTGAGAGCATGTTTCATTTTTATTCTTTCTTTATTATTAATTTTGTGTGCCTAATCTGCCTCTCGATGTTAACAATATTGCGAAATCATCCACTCTGAATTCATCCCCGCAGTTCACGCTCCCTTTTTTTCCCAACCTCTTTGCTTTTGCTTTTCTTGCCCTCGTTTCCTCCTTCCCCCATCCTTACTAAGCTCTTCCATTCATACATCGAGTCGTCCTTCCCTTCCTTCAGCTTTACTTTTCTGTCTATCAATAATCCTTCACTACATTTTTTTTTATTTCTTTCCTAGCTTTTTCCTTCATTCTCTCCATTACTTTCCCTTATCTTAAATTCCATCATTTATTTTCTTTCCTTACGTAGCTATTAAACCTTCCTCTCCCTTCCCTTTATATCCTTTCCCTTCTCGTTTATTCACTTCTCCCATCCCTATCATTTTTCCCTTCCCATTTCTTCCCTTTCCGTCATATAGCTTATCTCCCCAACCCTATCCTTTGCTTCCCTTCCTGCCTTTCTTCCTGCTTTCCTTCGTTCCATCTCTCTCTCTCTCTCTCTCTCTCTCTCTCTCTCTCTCTCTCTCTCTCTCTCTCTCTCTCTGTCTTCACCTTGCTTGACGCTAGGGTCTCTGGAAACTCCTCACCCAGACGTTCCTCGGCCACATTTCGACGCCTCTTGTTTCCCTTCCTAAAGTCACTGAGTTAATTATTGGCTCCCGACCTTGATTGGCGGCTAAGGGGATGGGGGAAGGAAAGGAGGAGTGGGTGGGATGATGTAATGGGAAAGGGATAGAAAGGTAAGGCCGAGGAGGGGGACAGAGGGGAGAAACCGATGGAAGGAGAGAGAATGGGAAGGCCGAGAGGGAGAGGTAAAAGGTGGAGTGACCGAGGGAAGGGAAGGGTGAGAGGAGGGGGAAAGGTGTTCTGGTAGTAAGGGTTATGGGGATTGTTTTGTTGCTGCTGTTGTTGTTGCTGCTGCTGCTGATGATGATGATCATTGTTATAGATCCATAATACATTTATTTTCTTTCTCCTGATTTTATTCCCTCCTCCTCCTCCTACCCCCCACCTCCACCTTATCCTCATCATCCTCTTCTCACTTTTCACGCCTCCTGTCGTGTCTGCTAATTGATGTGACACTTAAAATTTGGGGGGTAATTCTTCTTCTTCTTCTTCTTCCTCGTTGTCACCGGGGAAGCTATTTATCACTCAAGTAAATCATACCATATTTTCTTAGATGCACCTGTATGTGTGTGTGTGTGTGTGTGTGTGTGTGTGTGTGTGTGTGTGTGTGTGAGCACGTATTTTTGGACTTGTGCTAATGGACTGAGTATCGAACCGACTGGTGGATTTATTAATCATTCACTTCCGGACCACCAATCACCCGCCATTGTTCGGTCAGACGCACACACTCTATCTATAATTAATATGTTGTTGTTGTTGCCTGTCTGTGTGTCTGGCATTGATCCCTGTCGATGTCGGGTTAATAAAGAGGGGTTTAGTGGTCCGTTGCAGCCAGAGGAGGAGGTGGCTGGGCACATATTACAGGGGTTGCCACGTACAGGTCTATTCCTCATGTTCTCTTCTTCCGTTTATTGGAAAAACCTGAAGCGAAATTCCTTTTATCAAAGATATGAAAAGAGTTTTGCAATGCTGCCACTTCCCTGCTCTTCTTGTATACCTTTCTGTAGTCTGTCGTTACTAGCGTTTTCCCTTAAGGTCTGTCTTTCATCCTCTTTCTACATTCAAAAGGAAAACTAAGAGCGTGTTTGCTTTCACTACAGATTCTGGAAAGTTTTGCAATGCTACGACAACACTTTGTCATATTTGTTTTATGTCTTCCTTTGGTCAGTTACTGCAGGAGTCATCTCTTAATGGACACCTTCTTTGTTATTTCCTTTCCCGTTAACATAAGAACATAAGGAGTCTGCAAGAGGCCGGTTGGCCTATACAAGGCAGCTCCTAAGGAAAACCAAGAGCCGAGTTTGTTTTCACTTCAGATTCTGAAGAGTTTTGCAATGTTACCACTGCACTGCCCGTCTGGTATTTACGATGTGTGTATCTCTTTTCCCCGCTCATAGTATGGGCTCTCTCTCCTACTCTTCTCCCCTCTCCTCCCCCACAACATCCCCTCCGGGTCCTTATTGTGCGTTGGAAGCTATTGCCATATTGGAAGGAAAACGGAAGGAAGGTTCATGGAAAACTGTGATAGCTAGGAGGAAGGACCGAGCGTAACCCTCACTGCACCAGATATTGCTAGCTTGCTCGCCCGAATTTGCATATGACCCTCCTCCTCCTGCTCCTCCTCAGCCTTTTTGCATTTCCTCCCCCACACTTTCTCTCTCTCTCTCTCTCTCTCTCTCTCTCTCTCTCTCGGCCACCATCACAGGCAGCTGGTGCGCTGAAACATTACGGTTACCAGCTGTGGCCGAGTGCAGCCCCTCACCCCCCTCTCTCTCTCTCTCTCTCTCTCTCTCTCTCTCTCTCTCTCTCTCTCTCTCTCTCTCTCTCTCTCAACACAACCACGACCATCAACAACACCGAAAACTATAAGTCCTTCTCCTTCCATGTTACCTTGTTTCCTCCTCCCCCTCTTCCTCCTCTCCTCTTCCTCCTCAAAAATTCTCTCCATCCGAACCGTCTACCGATACCACGCCCTCACTCCCACTCCCCCCCCACTCCCACCCACCACCGCATCATCCCTGTTACCACCATTTTATTACCTTCCCGTTCTCTACTACCATTCCTGCTCCTTCTATATAATTATGTGATCGTTGATTCGTTGTTCGCCTATTCCTCCGCTCCCTCTCTTACGTATCAACATGACCCAGGCCCCTTCCACATTCCTTCCATTCCTCCTTCCATCCTCTTCTCTCCTGTCTCACTTCCTCTCGAACAAAGCGGAAGACGAAGTGGCCAGGGTCTCCCCGGCATCCTCCTGAAGGTTTTCTTAACTGCTTTAGGCACTGCTTACATTTAGTCTGCTGGGATGTGAGAGAGGAAGAGTGGAAGGAAAGAACTTGGGGGGTTAAGTGAGGGAAATGAGCGAGGGGACGAAAAATCAGAATATGAATGTAGGACATCGAGAGAGAGAGAGAGAGAGAGAGAGAGAGAGAGAGAGAGAGAGAGAGAGAGAGAGAGAGAGAGAGAGAGAGAGAGAGAGAGATGGGCAAATAACTCCGTCAGTGGACTTGAGGTGACTTTGTAAGAAGAAAAGTGTATTTATACGACTTCAGTTTCTGCAACGGTTTGTTACGAGCAAGGAGGGATGTGTGTGTGTGTGTGTGTGTGTGTGTTGCTTTGATTCGGAGAGAGTAAATAAAAAGCTAAAGGAAGCTATATATATGATTATTTAGAAAAGTGGTGTCGATTGGGGCAACTAACGGACATGAATGGTGAAGAATATAAAGACAAAACGTGAAGGACATCGAGCAAGTAGGAGATCCTGGTCGCTCCGCCTCGCTGTCTGCTGCTGCGACGATCGAAAGCCGATAAGTTCCCGTGAGACGGACGCTTGCCATCGACCGGGAGGAGGGAAGCGGGAAGCAGGAGAGAGCGGAAGGACCTGCGCTGGGGAGTTGGCAAGGAGAGGGTGGCTGGGGAGGAAAAGAGTATTGAAGAAAGGTGTGGATGGTGAAAATAGGGAGGAAATTGGAAAAAGGCGGAGGGAGGAGCGATTGAAGAGAGGAACAGTAGTATGTTGAGGAAGGAGACAGAAAGTGTGACAAGCTGGAGAGAGGGAAAAATAAAGGGGGATAGACGAGGAAAATGGAATAAGGAGCTGGAGAGAAGGATGGAAAGGGAGGTATTGTAAGGAAAATTGGGTGAGAAGCGTGAAGATAGGGAAGGAGAATGAATGGGTGGAAAAGAAATGGTGGTGGGTGTAAGGGCAGGTAAGCAAACGAGATAGGGAGGTGTACGTCAATTAAGAGGGAACGGAGGCAGAAAAGTGAATGACGGCGATGAAAAGGAAAAGTCTAGGAAAAAAATATATAATAGGAAAGTTTTTAAAGACGGGAGGTGGGGGGCGTAGGAATGGAGAGCCCAGATTGAATTTAGGAAAAGAAAGGTAGAAAAAATAGAGAAAAAAAATACATGTATACGAAGAGAGGAAGGAAATGTGAGGAAAAGGGCGAGAAGGCTTGGGGAGGGTGACGAGGAGTGGGCGTGGAGGAAAATGCAGTGGTAAGGAAAAAAGGTAAGTAGGATGGAAGGTGAGGGAGAGAGGGAAGAGGATGGAAGAAAGAGAGCAATCGTTGAGGAAGATTCGGTCAAGAGGAAAATGGTGAGTGTCAAGAGAAATGGAGGCATGGAGGCAAGGAAAGGAAGCGTGGATGAAGACGGGACGGGATGGAGGAAAAAGACCGAGTGGAGGAAGAAATGGGATGGAAGGTAGGAGGGAGGTTAAAGCTTGTATTGGTATAAAGGAGAGAGAGAGAGAGAGAGAGAGAGAGAGAGAGAGAGAGAGAGAGAGAGAGAGAGAGCATGCAGGTAATAAGGCCTCGAGTGGAGTAAAAAAAAAAAAAAAAAAAACGCGTATAAATTAAGTGGGAGGTTTGTGGAGAGAAAGAAGTGCTAGCTGAAAGGGGTAAAAAAAATGAGCTTCAGTGATGTGGAGAGGAGCGTGAAGGAGGAAAAAAATGTGGCGTCTTAAGAGAGAGGAAAGAACGAGACAAAAAGAGAATTGTGTGGATGATAAAGAGGATAAAGAAAATGGATGAAGGACGCGTGGAAGTTTGAAAGGGAGGAAAGAAATGGACGAGGAAGTCCTGGCAATGTTAAAGGAGACGATATAAGGAAAAAAAGATAAGGAAAAAAGGAGGAATAAATAAAAGCGAAAGAGGAGAGCGTGGGGAAATAAAGATACATAGGATCGAAGGGTGCTCCATTGAAGGAGGAGGAGGCGGAGGCGTATATGAAGGAAGAGGAACAGGAAGTAGATAAAAAGTTTGTGACGCAAAGGGAGGAAATTGCCACACAGGTTGATGATAAATATTGGAGAGAGAGAGAGAGAGAGAGAGAGAATCACAGGTGGCTAATGATCTCAAGTCGTCAGTCTAGGTCAATAATATCCAGGCAACAATAACAAATACCGTCAATTATAGTCGATTATGAGTTAGAAAATATTAATAATGTTGCAAATAGCTGTTGTATTATTATAAAGCCTGCTAATTTTCTCAGTGGTGGACAGCTTCAAGGCTGTTTAATAATCATATTCAGCGATCTTACTGGGACATTACTAATATCTTTAACTCATAATCGACTATAAGTGATGACATTTGTTATTGCTGCCTGCATATTATTGACACTGACGACTGTTTACTATGCGTAGGCTAGCATACAGTATCCACGAAATCGGACACGCCGTGTGACAGCAGGTTGCCAACGCGCGATAATGCTCACTTCAGACTTGGTTGAACCGACTAATGTCGCTTAAACATATAGAAAAAAATACACTGGTCAACTTGGCACTTGCTACACACACACACACACACACACACACACACACACACACACACACACACACACACACACACACACACACATTTCCCTCCCATCCTTCTGTCTTCCTTCATCCCTCCCTCCTCTCATTCTTCTCTTCCTCCCTCCCTCAGTCCCTCCCTCTCCAATCACAATGTCTTTTTCCTGCCTCCTTTGATTAGTTACTTTATTGACTTTTTGTTATTTCTAGGTTGAAGGGGACTGGCGGATGGATAGGCGGGAGAGAGAGAGAGAGAGAGAGAGAGAGAGAGAGAGAGAGAGAGAGAGAGAGAGAGAGAAGTGGGGGAGGCTGATCTTCTATCTGATCGCCAGTATGGGTTCCGCAAGGGGCGTTCTACTGGTGATCTCCTTGCCTTCCTAATTGACTCTTAGTCATCCTCTCTTAGCCGTTTCGGTGAAACATTTCCTATTGCGCAGGACATATCAAAAGCCTTTGATAGGGTCTGGCACAAATCTATGCTTTCCAAACTACCCTCCTACGGTTTGTATCCTTATCTCTGTACCTTTATCTCCAGTTTCCTTTCATACTGTTCTATCTCTGCTGTGGTAGACGGTCACTGTTCTTCCCCTAAACAGTGGTGTCCCACAGGGCTTTGTCCTATCTCCCACTCTCTGTTATTCATTGATGATCTTCTTTCCAAAACGAACTGTTCTATCCGTTCTTACGCCGATGACTTTACTCTGCATTACTCAACTTCTTTTGATAGAAGGCAACCCAACAGGAACTAAACGATTCCAGGCTGGAGGCCGCAGAACCCTTAGCCTCAGACCTTATTATCGTTTCCGATTGGGGCAAGAAGAACCTGGTGTCTTTCAACGCCTCAAAAACTCAGTGTCTTTACCTATCCACTCGACACAATCTTCCAAACACCTATCCCCTATTCTTCGACAACACTCAGCTATCACTTTCTTCAACACTAAACATCCTTGGTCTATCCTTAACTCAAAATCTCAACCGGAAACTTCATATCTCTTCTCATACTAAATCAGCTCCCTCGAGGTTGGGCTTTCTGGATCGTCTCCGCCAGTTCTTTTTTCCCGCACAGCTGCAATCCATATACAGGGGCCTTGTCCGCCCTCGTATGGAGTATGTATCTCATGTGTGGGGAGGCTCCACTCACACAGCTCTCTTGGACAGAGTAGAGTCAAAGTCTTTTCGTCTCATCAATTCCCCTCCTCATACTGACAGTCTTCTACCTCTTAAATTCCGCCGCCATGTTGCATCTCTTTCTATCTTCTATCGATATTTTCATGCTGACTGCTCTTCTGTACTTGCTAACTGCATGCCTCCCCTCCTCCCGTGGCCTCGCTGCTCTCGACTTTCTACTCTTGCTCATCCCGATACTGTCCAAACCCCTTATGCAAGAGTTAACCAGTAACTTCATTCTTTCATCCCTTACACTGGTAAACTCTGGAACAGTCTTCCTTCGTCTCTATTTTCTCCTGCCTACGACTTGAACTCTTTCAAGAGGAGGGTATCAAGACACCTCCCCACCCGAAATTGACCTCTCTTTTGGCCACTTTTCACTTTTATCTTTGTGGGAACGGCGATTAGCGGGCTTTTTTATTAAACCTTTTTCTTGTTGCCCTTGAGTCGATTCCTTAGCAGTAAAAAAAAGGATAAAAAAAGATAAAAAGGAATGTAGGGAAGGGACGAGATAGTGGAAACAAAATATTTGTTCAGACACCAATTTCATACCCAGAATTTCGTCTCCCCTCTCCTCTCCCCTCCTCTCCTCTCCTCACCCCTTTATTTCCCTTTCCGTTCCTAGCCTCTGCACCTGTACCCTCACTCCACTCCATTCCACTCGTGACTCAGGGCCAGTTCGACAGTCCAACACCGAGTCATTGTAAGCGCCCAAACCAAACTATATTCTCCACAATGATTCGTTATTTCTACTCAATGCCAGATGCTAAAGAGATTTCCTGTGTGGTTTCCTATAATTTCCTCCTTTTTATATCAACGCCAAACACTAGAGCTTTCGTACAAGGAATTTTCGTCTTATTTTGTGTTTGGTTGGGGAGCTTACAAATTTGCTGTACTGGACTATAAAACTGGCCCTCAGTCATGTCCTCCTAAGTCTCTCTTCCCGCGCCCCCCTGCATCGCCATCCCTCCCTCTCTCCTTCCTCTCCATCTCCCTTCTCTCTATCTCTGTTTCTCCCTCCTCCCTGTACTTACTCCTCACTCCTTCGTTCCTGCCCCCCCCCCCCTCTCTCATCTCTCTCTCTCTCTCTCTCTCTCTCTCTCTCTCTCTCTCTCTCTCTCTCTCTCTCTCTCTCTCTCTCTCTCTCTCTCTCTCTCTCTCTCTCTCTCTCTCTCTCTCTCTCCTCCTCCTCCTCCTCCCTCCTCCTCCTCCCACCTGCCCTTGTCACTTCCCTCAACGTCACGCCGCTTTTGTTGTTGTTTATGCTTTTGTTTGTGCTTTGAGCTCTTTTAGCCCTGTTAGGTTCGTGCTACTAGGCTCACAGAATCCCTTAATAGTAGAGCTTTTTCATATAAACGATGCAATACTAATCAGTTTCCAAGATCATTTATCCCTGCCCTAACGAAACTATGGAATTCTCTTCCAGAAGAGGTTATTAATTCCTGTTCATCTAATATATTCAAAAGCAGGGTTAATTATTTTCTTCTAAAACACCCTATCTCATTTCCATAGCTATGCTGGGCCCTCCTTAGAGACCCAATCACGTTTGGGGTTATAGTCATTTTGACTTCTTTGGGGTTCCCTCGTAGCTCAGATAATAATAATAATAATTTCAGTTTGTTTTCTCTTGTTAGTCAGGTTGTCACATTGATTGTGCACCTGCGGCCCTCTCCACCCCAAATGTCCCCCACCACACCTGTCCCGCACTACACCTGTCCCCCACTACCCCCACCACACCTGTCCCCCACTACCCCCACCACACCAGTCCCCCACTACCCCCCACCACCTGTCCCCCACTACCCCCACCCCACCACACCTGTCCCGCACTACACCTGTCCCCCACTACCCCCACCACACCTGTCCCGCACTACCCCCACCACACCTGTCCCGCACTACCCCCACCACACCTGTCCCGCACTACCCCCACCACACCTGTCCCGCACTACCCCCACCACACCTGTCCCGCACTACCCCCACCACACCTGTCCTGCACTACCCCACCACACCTGTCCCACTACCCCACCACACCTGTCCCGCACTACCCCCACCACACCTGTCCCGCACTACCCCCACCACACCTGTCCCGCACTACCCCCACCACACCTGTCCCGCACTACCCCCACCACACCTGTCCCGCACTACACCTGTCCCGCACTACCCCCACCACACCTGTCCCGCACTACCCCCACCACACCTGTCCCACTACCCCACCACACCTGTCCCGCACTACCCCCACCACACCTGTCCCGCACTACCCCCACCAGACCTGTCCCCACTACCCCACCAGACCTGTCCCTGCACTACCCCACCACAGTTGTCCCCACTACCCCCACCACACCTGTCCTGCACTACACCTGTCCCCACTACCCCACCAGACCTGTCCCACTACCCCCACCACACCTGTCCCGCACTAACCCCACCACACCTGTCCCACTACCCCACCACACCTGTCCCGCACTACCCCACCACACCTGTCCCCTGCACCACACCTGTCTCGCACTACCCCCACCAGACCTGTCCCGCACTACCCCCACCACACCTGTCCCGCACTACCCCCACCACACCTGTCCCGCACTACCCCCACCACACCTGTCCTGCACTACACCTGTCCCACTACCCCCACCACACCTGTCCCGTACTACCCCCACCACAACTGTCCCGCACTACCCCACCACACCTGTCCTGCACCACCCCCACCACACCTGTCCCACTACCCCCACCACACCTGTCCCGCACTACCCCCGTCCCACCTGTCCCGCACTACACCTGTCCCACTACCCCACCACACCTGTCCTGCACCACCCCCACCACACCTGTCCTGCACTACCCCCACCACACCCCCACCACACCTGTCCCGCACTACCCCCACCACACCTGTCCCGCACTACCCCCACCACACCTGTCCCGCACTACCCCCACCACACCTGTCCTGCACCACACCTGTCCCACTACCCCACCACACCTGTCCCCACTACCCCCACCACACCTGTCCTGCACTACCCCCACCACACCTGTCCTGCACCACACCTGTCCCACTACCCCACCACACCTGTCCTGCACCACCCCCCACCACACCTGTCCTGCACTACCCCACCACACCTGTCCCGCACTACACCTGTCCCGCACTACCCCCACCACACCTGTCCCGCACTACCCCCACCACACCTGTCCCGCACTACACCTGTCCCCCACTACCTCCACCACACCTGTCCCACTACCCCCACCACACCTATCCCGCACTACCCCCACCAGACCTGTCCCTGCACTACCCCACCACACCTGTCCTGCACTACCCCACCACACCTGTCCCACACTACCCCACCACACCTGTCCCCCACTACCCCCCCCACACCAGTCCCCCCCTACCCCCACCACACCTGTCCCGCACTACCCCCACCACACCTGTCCCGCACTACCCCCACCAGACCTGTCCCGCACTACCCCCACCACACCTGTCCCGCACTACCCCCACCACACCTGTCCCGCACTACCCCCACCACACCTGTCCCCCACTACCCCCACCACACCTGTCCCGCACTACCCCCACCAGACCTGTCCCCACTACCCCCACCACACCTGTCCTGCACCACCCCACCACACCTGTCCTGCACCACACCTGTCCCCCACTACCCCCCACCACACCTGTCCCCACTACCTCCACCACACCTGTCCCGCACTACACCTGTCCCGCACTACCCCCACCACACCTGTCCCGCACTACCCCCATCACACCTGTCCCGCACTACCCCACCACACCTGTCCTGCACCACACCTGTCCCCCACTATCCCCACCACACCTGTCCCCACTACCCCCTTCACACATGTCCTGCACTACCCCACCACACCTGTCCCTCACTACCCCCACCACACCTGTCCCGCACTACCCCCACCACACCTGTCCCTGCACTACCCCACCACACCTGTCCTGCACTACACCTGTCCCACTACCCCCACCACACCTGTCCTGCACCACACCTGTCCCCACTACCCCCACCACACCTGTCCCGCACTTCCCCCACCACACCTGTCCCGCACTACACCCACCACACCTGTCCCGCACTACACCTGCCCCGCACTACCCCCACCACACCAGTCCTGTCCTGCACTACCCCATCACACCTGTCCCGCACTACCCCCACCACACCTGTCCCGCACTACACCTGTCCCCCACTACCCCACCACACCAGTCCCGCACTACTCCCACCACACCTGTCCCGCACTACACCTGTCCCGCACTACCCCCACCACACCTGTCCCGCACTTCCCCCATCCCACCTGTCCCGCACTACCCCCACCACACCTGTCCCGCACTACACCTGTCCCCACCACCCCACCACACCTGTCCTGCACCACACCTGTCCCCACTACCCCACCACACCTGTCCCGCACTACATCTGTCCCCCACTACCTCCACCACACCTGTCCCGCACTACCCCCACCACACCTGTCCCGCACTACACCTGTCCCCCACTACCCCCACCACACCTGTCCCGCACTACCCCCACCACACCTGTCCCGCACTACACCTGTCCCCCACTACCCCCACCACACCTGTCCCGCACTACCCCCACCACACCTGTCCCGCACTACACCTGTCCCCCACTACACCTGTCCATATTCCGTTCAACTTCACACCCCATCCATACCTCTCTCTCTCTCTCTCCTTCCTAACCAACCTTGCCATCATATCCTCCCTTCCTTATCTCCCCTTCATCTATCCTCTCACCCCCTCACCTACCTCACCACATCCTACACCTTCCTCGCCACTACACTCTTACCTCACCCCTCCCTCCTTACCTCTTCCTTCTTAAACCATTCTTGTACCTCATACCTACTTCATCGCATCTCACTTATCACCCTCACTCACCACCGCCACCATCACCATCGCTACACCTTTTCCTGCACACACTCCTTCCCTCGCCACCCGTCACCTGCTGTTATCACCACCACGATCAACATCACTACTGCTCCTTCCTCCTCCTCCTCCTCATCATCATCATCATCATCCACGCGAACAGTACCATCAAAGCCTCAGATCTTGCAGAACACTCATTCGCCAGCGTAAACGCGACTATGAAAAGCAAATTGCACGCGAAGCCAAGTCCAACCCGAAAAAGTTCTTCACGTATATAAGAACCAAAAAGAAGACAAAAAGCAATATCGGTCCCCTAAAAGATGAAAGTGACGTACTAACACAGGACAGTAGACAAATGGTCGAAATCCTAAACAGAAACTTCGCGTCTGTGTTCACGGTCGAGAATACCCAGTCCGTACCTGAGAGCCCTACCCCACTGATGGGGGGACTCCATCACAATCGACGAACGGGATGTGAAAAAGTATAGACAAACTCGAGACAAACAAGTCCACCGGACCCGACGAATTGTCACCCAGGCTGCTCAAGGAACTCAAGCAGCAAATCCTCAAGCCACTCACCACTATCTACAATCTGTCACTACAACAAAACAAAGTCCCAAAAGACTGGAAATAAGCGAATGTAACTCCGATCTACAAAAAGGGAGACAAAAGTGTGGCCCTAAACTACAGACCAATCAGCCTGACCTCAGTGGCGGGAAAAATCCTCGAGATCATCAGAGACAAACTCGTTAGGTTCCTTGAAGACAACATCATTTCCGATGCTCAGCACGGTTTCAGGAACAAGCGCTCGTGCTTAACCAATTTACTGGACTTCTTCCAAGGTATCTATGAAAACTGGGATAATCATATCCCCAGTGATGTTATATATCTAGACTTTCAGAAAGCCTTTGACAAACTGCCACACGAAAGACTCCTCAAGAAACTTAAGTCGGCGGGGTTAGGCGACAATCTGACAGCGTGGATCAAAGACTGGCTCACTGGAAGAAAACAACGAGTTGTACTCAACGGACAGGCCTCCGAGTGGCTCCTGGTCACAAGTGGAGTGCTGGGACCCATACTTTTCATCATATATATCAACGACCTAGAACTAGGATTAGAATCCAATCTTTCAAAATTTGCCGACGACACAAAGGTGGGTGGGAAGGCCCTCACAACGGCAGACTGCGAAATTAACCAGAGAGACCTGGACCAGATCACTCGGTGGTCAGAAAACTGGCAGATGTCCTTCAACACTACCAAATGTAAAGTAATGCATGTCGGATCCCGAAACAGCAACCACACATACCACATGGGTGGCGAACCACTACATGTTGTGCAAGAGGAAAGAGACCTCGGGGTCACCATCAGCAGTGACTTGAAACAAACAAAACACTGCAAGTCCGCCTGTAAGAAAGCCAATACAATGCTTGGGTTCATAGCGAGGAACTTCGAATACAAGACGCCGGGAGTTATGTTATCCTTGTATAATTCGCTGGTAAGGCCCCACCTGGAATACGCCGTGCAATTCTGGTCTCCAAATTACAGGAAAGACATTGAATTACTTGAGAGAGTACAGCGCCGCGCCACGAAGATGATACCATCACTGAGGACGAAGCCCTATGAAGAGCGACTCGAGCGACTCAACCTCTTCACGTTGGAAAAGAGACGACTGCGGGGAGACATGATACAAGTCTTCAAGTACCTGAACAAGTTCGGCAACGTTGATCACTCCAAACTCCTCACGCTACAAACTAACCTGAGAACAAGAAACAACGGAAAATCAATTCAAACAAAGCGATGCAATACCGACATCGGCAGGAGTTATTTATCGAATAGAGTTGTTCGCCACTGGAACAGCCTTCCTGCAGAAGTGGTTAGCGCAGAGACCATCAACTCCTTCAAGAAACGCATTGATCGCTACTTTGCTGCATCGGGAGTGAACTGAACATTCCCAAGAGTAGATACACAAGTGCTTTAATCCTTCCCTGCAAGCCACTCCTATGGCAAACGGATTGATTAAATCACTGAACGCAGGCAGCCAATAAAGAGCCAAATGGCTTTCTGCTGCCTGCTAGTCCATGTTTCCATGTTTCCTCCTCCTCCTCCTTGATTACCCTTTAACCATGCAATTATCGTTTCTCGTTTGTTGTTTGCATCTTCGTCCCCTCACCATCATTTGCACCATCTTCATCTTCGTCACCATCACCTACAACAGCAACAACGACAACAATAATTACCTTCCTTGAAAAGTGTTATAAAAATTATCAGCATCTTTCTTTTCTGTCTCACACTCTTTTCTTGCCTTCCCTATACTTCCCATTCCTTTCCTTTTCTGCCACTTGTCTTTCCCCTTCTCACCACCACCCCTCTTCCCCTCTCTCTCTCTCTCTCTCTCTCCTGCATTATTTTTTTCTCCTCTAACATCGGTCACCTCAGGTTCCCCTCACCTCATCATTATCTGTTCCCCATCTATTCTCCTTCCCCACCTCATATTTTTCTATCTTCTATCTTTTTTCTTCTATTTATCCTATCGTCCGTCGCCCCACTTTCCTCCATCATTCCCAAACACTACAAACAGTTCACCTACGTTCGTTACTTTCTTATAACTCATCAACCACCATAATTTACCCTCGCCACAACCACATCTACCATCTTCATCATTGCTACTTAATAATCAACACCGCCTGTCCACCACCATCACTAAAACTACCAACGATAGCATTAGTATTTCATCACCATCAGCACTACCTCTCCATCGCCAATGCCACAACTTTCATTTATATAATTAGTATTTCATCACCACCAACACTATATATCTTCACCACCATCACCACAACCACCATCTATATTATTATCATTTCATCACCACCAACACCACCTCTCCACCA
>NC_066516.1:523096-525596 GCF_024679095.1 Eriocheir sinensis
ATATATATATATATATATATATATTTATTTATTTTTTATTTTTTATTTTTATTGTCACCTGGATTTGTGACTGCAACTGCTGGGCCACATGTTTTTGCAGGTGTGACGACAGGTGACTACAGTCGTTCACCTTTTCCTCATGCACAAGCTAAAGGAGTGTGTGTGTGTGTGTGTGTGTGTGTGTGTGTGTGTGTGTGTGTGTGTGTGTGTTTTGAATTTGGATCGTCTTCCCTCTTGTGCCTCCCTTTTATGTGGTGGCACATCAGCCTTGGTGTGTATTGCAGTAGCATGTTGCGGGCATTTTTTATCTTTCCCAATTGTTTGTATAGCCGTGGGTGGTGTCTTCTTATACTGCAAAAAAAATAATGATACATTAAAAAGAAAGAATTTGAAGCATTGCGTCACGTATTCGCCACACGCTGGTTGCACATGGCCTGGAGCGAGATTGGCGTTAGCATTTTTCTTCATTGTAACGATGAGAAATACTGGCTTGAAATTAAGAAATGCACGTAACTTAAAACACAATAGGTAAATGATTTGAAGAGCAGGTGATAGGTGGCTGGAATCTGACTGTTGTAACTGATTTGAACCCTCACAGTCATATTAGAGTAATATGTTGAAAGGCTGTTTGTATATTCGAGATATCGGCCCTAAGGCGGGCCAAAGAAGTAATGTCTTAGGCATTAAGTAACCTTAATAGTAGAAAGGTGGACTAAGTAAGCATAAAAGTGAGTAGAAATCCAGTGCTGTTGCATGGCTAATGGCGGCAGGTAACAAAATTTTACAAAAAAAATTGACGCAGATGACTCGTAGATATTCGATGTTTAGGTGCGAGGAAGATAAACGAAATCATAGGATGACAGTAGGTGAGCATTAGCCTCTGGAAGGTAACCTATCTAGGGTAGCTGAGTGTAAGTCTGAGAAGTCACCTTTTTGTTTAACACATGAGTAGAGGGAATTGAGACGACTGCAGACAACCAATGTTCTGAAGATCAGTATACAAGAAACTTTATATCCTTTGTGGCGGATAGACGAGGGTTATCGTGTGTGAAGGAAAAAGACTCGTGTAACATTAATCAGGGAGGATAATAGTTGTCTGCAAGGTTGTGCATCATTCATATGGAAACATTTTTTTGAGACTACTGAAGTTGTTTTAATATCGAGAAAAGGAAAACATACTCATGAACACCGTAACATGATTTATCATGTTGTCATTCATACGGTATATCACTCTTTCTTGTTCCTCTTTGTAACGTTTCATTTTTATTTCTTCTCACTGAGTGGTTCCTGTGTCAGTGAGTATAAGTGAGCATAAATATTTTCTTGCAACGAATCAGTGTATCGCCCCTTGAAAGCTATTTTCTTTCTTCGTGGCGTTTGCCGTGCAACTCTGCGCCGGACAGGCTGTTAAACAAAACTGTACCTTGATCTTTTCCGTCGTAGAGCTGTGGCGCTCGTGAGCCTTTTCGTCCATGGGTCACCCTGGACTACGGCCAAAATATGCCGCCTCCGGCCCTTTCTCCTTCTCTCCCTTTTCATGGTTGCCCGACCGAGTTTAAAAACCAACGTTTTGATTGTAGTTTTATCTTTTATGCTTCCTCAAAAAACGTATTGCGCGATTTCGGAAGCTCATCGCAGTTTGCCCTCGCAGTGCCTAGTCGCCATGCTGCGGCCATCGTGTGGAGAGTAACATCATTTTATTCTTCACAGCGTCTTTCTGCTAGTTTTAGAGTCAACTCTCGGAAGTCCTACTAACTCGCTTTTATTTCAAAAACTTGTGCGTCTGAAATACCGGGTGCATATTCCCAAGTCTCTTAAAAGCCCCGTTCACACTGTGCCGACTCTGGGCCAAGACAACCCAGCGACTTCTGCAATTTGACAAGTCGGCTCCCACGCTCCAATAATTTTTTGGCGTCTTGATGTCGGCTACCATGATTGCCGACTGCCTGGGACATTCGGCCAACTAGTTGGCAGAATGTCTGCGACATGCTGCCAACTAGTCTCAAGACGAGTCTCAACGGTCAATTTTTGAAATGGCGCCATGTCTACGACAACCACGAATCTGCCGACCGATTGGCCGACAGTCGCAGACGGTCTTGACGACAGTCTTCCAGATTGTCTGTCAACTGGTTGGCCGACTAGCTGGCCGACAGTTGCCAAGGAGTTGGCCGACGGTCTTCCTGACGGTCTTCGCGACTGTCTTGGCGACTGTCTTGGCGGCAGCCTTGCCGTTCCTTAAAATACGGAATCGCTCTGTATTCGAGAATGAAATGTATCGTTCCGTTTTGAACCAATACGGAACGGCATTTGTTCCGTACGGTATTTTGTTATCTGAATGGTCAAGCAGATAAAATTCAGTATCTTAAAATTGTAGTGAGCGCATTTTTGGGTTAATCAAAACTAGCCCGTAAAATTTGTCAAAGGTTCGTCCTAAAATACGTGTAAAATACGCGACGTAACGTCCCTCCCCCTCCCTCTTGCCTCCACCAGCAGCGTGCTG